>NC_041346.1:20577215-20719715 GCF_004354835.1 Perca flavescens | reverse complement strand
GGGTTTAAAGTGCAAAATATCAGTGTTAAGGGTATTTAGGGTGTTCACATCCATACTCTGTGAACATTGTAAGAATATTTGCATGCACCCAATTGGGGGGATTGTTTTAAAGACAGCCTACAATTTAAACACAGTTTATCTGATGTGGATGTAACCCCCCTTAAATTATTTCATTTCAAATCTGATCAAGATAAAACTGTCTAAATACTTACAGACAGCAACAACATCACTAGTGTACTAGTGGACTGTACTGTTTTACAATAAGGAAATATTTGTCTGTAACTAATATTTCGTATTATTTAACTAGTAGTTTAATTGTAGAATGCTTAATACGGATAAATACTGGGGAGCAGCTCTGTGAGGAGTTTAGCGCCGCCTATGATGATTCTGATTGGTTTAAAACTGCCATTAAACAAGAGCACGTTTTCCTCCAATCCCCGAATGCTATGTGGAGTAGCCAGACCCTCCTTCAGCGTGCTTTGGAGGAGGGTCTGGCCAAGCAAGACAGAGCCAGGATAGCTTTTTCCATCTGTTTCCTGTCTTTATGCTAAGCTAAGCTGTTTCCTGTCTTTATGCTAAACTAAGCTAACAGTCTCTTGGCTGTAGGTAGCTCACATATTCAATGGGCAGACATGTGTTATCAATCTTCTCATCTTACTCTCAACAAGAGAGCAAATAAAATGTAGCTTTAGCTTCCAAAAATGTTGAAAGTTTCCTTTAAAGGGATTTTTAACATACAACCCACACATGCTGCCGGGCTGGGAGAAGACTGTCTGACTGTTACACTGACAGGCGCGGCTGACAGGTAGTAAGGTCTGCAGTGGTTGTTCCCTGGCCAGCAGGGTGTGGGTTCACTTCCTTTGCCAGCACTGTGTCAAAACTCTGGCACAGAGCTCCACGTCCTCTGGTGGGTGGAGATTGTGTGTTGCCTGGTGATGAAGTGCCCCGTCATTGCAGATGAATGAAGGAGGGGATAGGAGACTGAGAGTGACATAATAGACATCATTTGAGATGTTTGTAAGCATCAATGGGTGTACACAAATGGAAAGATATCCAGCATGTATGAAGGTGCTTGTATTTGTGTGCACAGGCACATGGGTGTGTGCACTTTCCTTAATCACGGATGGTCCCTTCTATTGTAAATCCCTCCAGCTGACAGGAGCTTCTGGTTGTAGTAATTGTCTTTTTATAGCCACAGACTGAGGCGCCCCTTGACCCAGGGGAGTCTAACAGACAAGCACTTCAAAATCACCTGCTAGTCAGTAAAGAAGAAGCTTGCTAAATGATGGCAAAGGAAAGTGAAAGAGGAATAAGTTCTTTGGGGGGAATTTAGGAATGTTAAAATGTCATTGGTCCCTGAGGCCAATCAGAAAAAAAACTCACACAAGTGGCAGTAGCCACTCAAAACGTTACATAACTTTTGTTTCATTTTGTTTCTCTTGAACTATACTTATCTGACTTTTGGCCCCCGTAAAAAAAAAAAAAAAAAAAAAAAACAGTCTTGTATTGTTACTGAACAGAATAGTAACAAGATTAGACCTGGCTCGGCTTTGTGTGTGTAATAACTCCACCTCTGTGGCATTCATAACACAGGCCTGGGTCCCAGTTAAGAGGGAAAAAGGATAAAATAAAGCAGCGACAGCGCTCTTATCCGACTCTCCCCTCCCTTTGCCTTTCCTTCCTGCAAAATCAGATCTGAGCTCTGGCCTGTCTCTCCACCCGGCCCCCCGAGAGGGTGGCTGTCTGTCCTCAGCACTTCCTTCTCCATCCTCGGCAGCACAAGTGGCGTTAGGGCTGTTGCGTAACTACAGGCCAAAGGCACGATGTTATGAGGTCATCTCCCTGTGACCGACGTTATGCCTGCCTACTCCTCTCCAGCCAGGCTCAAGCTGCTCCTCCCTTCCTGAATGCATCTTGTGATGTAGGCTAGTGAAAGTAGGTCTGAGTCTGAGGTTATGTCCTGTTACAGCTGGCGCACATACAGGGGTTGGAAACAAATACATTGAGGCCGTTATGTCATAAATCAACGCACACAACAAATATACAATTTACCTTCTGACACCGTCTCAACAAAGATGAAAAATGAGAAGTGTCACAAAGTTAGCATTTATGGCAGAGCTATTGTATTAACCTCAAGTATTAATGTTTTAGACAAAGTGCTTGTTGCCTTTGATTTTTGCATCTGATTTTTGACATTTTGGGATTTTAGTGAAATATCTTGACAATTATTTGCGATGAACTTTGGTATAGACATCCATGTTGCTGAGAGGATAAATCCTCGTTACTTTGGTAACCTAATTTTTCCTTTGGTGCCACCACTGTGCAGCTTCTCAAAGCAGCCAGCATGGCTGTAGACTCTTCAGTTTTGTTTTATAATTACTTCTGTCACTTTTCGTACGTGCAGTGGAGTGCAACCCCAGGACTGCTTTTTTTTAAATGTGCAGCATTGTCCACGTTTGTATGATTCTTTGAGATAACAAAAACACACAAGAGATTCCTGGAGATAGGTCCTTGAGGCAGTGTAATGCCACCAGCAGGAGGCTATGACTGTAGGCTTTTTTGCTGTGCATACAAGTATGTCCATTTGGGAAAGGAATTGACTTTAGACGTGGTCTGACGACACGTCGTACAAACTAGCTCATTTCAAGAACATCGAACCCAACTGCCTGCCACATAAATAATAATAATTTTCTTGTGTACTATTTCTACCTGGGCTTAGGTCTGACTTTAACAGGCCAAGAAGAGGAAACATTACATTCTGACACCTTCCCACAACTCACCCTTTATCATATAACTTCTCTGCCTGCAATCTCTGACAATATAAAACGGTGTCTTTGTGCTTATCAATCAAGGCATCAGTGAACTCAAACAGGAAATGCTTTTTAAATGACCACGCTGCCCTTGTACCATAACGCTGTGCTAACCAATTAGCTGCCAATAATTACATGCTTGTGTGTATGTAAGAAATGGACCCTGGCTCTGAGCACAGTTATTAGTTTTGTTTAGACCGTGAGGGGGGACAAAATCTCAAAAGGTCTCTTTGAGAAGCTCCTCAGGTGCATTGTGTCATTGAGGTCTGTGGCCTTATCTGATGAACTGTGAAATAAAGCTAGCATTCTGTGGACCACTTCAACATTTCCTATTGCAAAAACTACAACATTTTGTGCTGTAGATGATCACGACATAGAGTGGAGACCAAGTGGCGCACAGAAATGGCGATAAGCATCAAATTGCTCCCATCAGCGACAAAACTGTCTCTGTTTCTCACAATTTGTGGCTCTGGCCATGGTCCCCAGAAAAAGGGCGTCTCTTGAAATGGAGCTGAATAAGATACATTATGTCAGTAGGCAATAGAGAAAAAGCTATCACAGCATTTAGGTAAGGAATGACAAGTGGTCAAACCATTTAACATCTATCTTGGTATACAAGTTTAATGTGTGAGTGGAGAGTTTTCATAACTTTTGCTTGGCTCAGTTCATTTGCCATATTTTTATACTCCTAAATGAGTTTTTATAAGGATCCTAAAAATGAAGTACCTCCAGAAAAAGAATTCAGTAATGTGTGAGCAAACAACTAAAATCACTTCCAACACCTAAACTGAAATGAGAGAAGCCACACAGAGTTTCTAGTGGGCTTGGATAATGTGGGCACAGCATATCCCATGCATACTCGATGAAGATGCTCCATCAGCATTCTATCACTGGTCAGTGCTGCTATTTTTCTGTCCTGCCACTGCTACTGAGCCACTGTGTGTACAGTTTAAGATAAAAGGCTGCTCCTATCTGTGGGCAGAGGGTGTGTACACCAGATCAGCACGCACATTATCGTCAAGTGAATATTTACTCTCTGGCCCGGTGCCCTGGCTTCTCTCTCACAATGGCATGTAACATGCTTTCTCTGCCTCCATGCTCACTGAATGTGTCCCAACACTTTGATCCGTCAAATGTTCACATTCCTGTTGAGTTTAATTCAATTTTCAGAACATAACCAGAGCTAGGTTGTATATTGTCAAATGGACAAGCTGATACAGTGACAGCATTGATACTTTGTGGAGCCAAGTGTAATAGTATTGCTGGCAGTGTCTACTGTGACATTATAATTTAGGTAACACCCTCATTATGGCTAAATGGGGCTGTAAGAGTGACATAATACTACAGAGACCCTCAGCTCAATGGAAAACCCCCTCAACAATGATCTGTCCTTAACCCACAGTTGTGTTACTGTACGTCCCCAACACCTGCTGCTTTTTTTCACACTTCTAAACATTTTCCACATTTGTCTTTTCTCTTCATGCTTTTCTGCTGCCTCTATGCTGCCTGTATTTTCCCCTTTCTTGTTTGTTTACCTGTTTAGTTGTTATCATTTCAGTTTCCGGGTCCTTCCTCCTTTCGTACAGTGAAAACAAAGTGCTACACTGTAAGAGAGAAAGAAACTAAACCGCTAAACATTTCCATGGAGATGAATTATCTACATTCAGATCTCAGCCTGACTGCCACAGTGAGTTGCGCTCTGTTTTTTTAGCATTCATTTACACCAGCCTGGCACAGGGACCTAACAGTACAGCAACAGTGATGTTGAGGATGATGAAGACAATAATAATGGTAAGAGTAATGGAATACTACTTTCAGGTCTGTAGCGGCTGCTTACGCACGCATCCGAATGAGTCACAGGGAGGGGAGGGTCCTCCCTCCCTCTGCAACTTTGTGGTGAGGTATTAAAATAGTGAGGAGAAAAAAAAACTGGTTTGACAGACAGTTGCACAATCTGGATTATTTGCTATGGAACGCAGGGTTAATCGTGCTGGATGTGTTGATAAGGGGGAATGCATGCACATTACTGCACTGTATATATGAAGAACAATTAAACAGGCAGGAGTTGAGGAGAAAGTTGAAAGAAGAAGGGATAAAAAACAATATGGTGTTTGGAAGAGAGGATATTTTAATCTAATCCACCCTCAGGTTTTGCTTTGTTCTTTTACATTAAAGGGGTATTATTTTCATAGTTGTGACAGTCATTTCAATCACTTATTTTCACATTGTA
This sequence comes from Perca flavescens, assembly GCF_004354835.1. Classification (NCBI taxonomy): domain Eukaryota; kingdom Metazoa; phylum Chordata; class Actinopteri; order Perciformes; family Percidae; genus Perca; species Perca flavescens. The sequence continues at coordinate 20,714,675 of NC_041346.1, read as the reverse complement.
CCCACCAAAGTGTTCACTAAGATCTGGGAACACTTTGATATTTCTACAATGCGTTCAGATGGGGCAAGAAACATTTAGAGATCAGGCAGGTTGTGGACGAGCCAACTGTTAAGCCAAATATTTAAACCACTTTATTTGGAGGCAAAACATACAGCACACTTCAAATGTTGGTAATGTGTCGTAAGTATGGTAGGTATGTTTACAATGGACAATAGTCCAGTTGACTAAACCTAACCTGTATAAGTAGAAAATGTTAGCATGCTAACATTTTCTACTTTCTGTTTTCTAAGATTGTTAACAAGGCAAACATTACTGTATATGCTTAACATCAGCATGTTTGGCATTGCTGTTGTGAGTATGTTAGCATGCTGATCTTAGCATTTAGTCTAAAAACAATCTCACAGAGGCCTCACAGAGCCGCTAGCATGATTAGGTGAGTACAATCTTAATATTACCCATAGAGTTAGCCAAAGCTGGGAAAATAAGACAAATAGACAATAACAAATGTGGTGTTAAAAACTGGAATTGTCTTTTAACTCTTTGAATAACCACAAACATTTGCAAAACATTATTAGTATTTTGTTTTATGTTCAAAATCCTCTGGGGCCGTCTTTAACCCAGATGGGAAACAGAGGTGAGCTGCTCCAAAAATAGCTTTATGTCTTCCCTGTGGTGGTTCCCAGGTCTGTGACAGAGGAGTGAAACTAACACACTAAACTATAATTGTCTAAGGTATATCCAATACACTGCCGTCTATTCATACGTCTCTTTCAGACACACACACAAGCACATGCAGAATGTGGAAATGAGGATACTCATAGCTCCTGGGTATGTGTGAGCTCAATAACACAACCGTTTAGTCCTGACGGCACTTCAGTCACAACAGGGACACACACTGTGGATTGTTCATCTCTTCACCGTGGAGTCATGCACTTGTTTGCTCTGTGCAGGAAGGAGCCCCTTACTTATTTAACAAGAAAACACAAATACAAGGCCGGCTGAATGAGGCCTTTATTGTTAACACTGGTGTGCTTTAAATAGCTAAGTGGCTGTTTCTTGCTGTATGTGAATGTGGTGACACTGGTGCTGAAGCCTCCAAGACAAACAAAAAGTTGTATTTTTCCCTCTGCATTCATAGTGCAGGTGTGCACGAGTGTGTGTGCGCATATGTCTACATTGTGTGCATGCCCAGGTCTCACTGGCTTTTTGTAAAGTTCCATAATATGTCGACATTTCACCACAGCACAGTATCCCGCATCACATTTTCCCTGGGACAGATGTAGCTAGCTCACGTCTGCCATGTATGTGAGCAGGCATACATACTGTAGCTTGGCATTGTGGGGTAGTGGAATAAGTCCACACACAGTCTCACACAGTCAACAAGCTGGACAGCATCCACTCTGGCTGTAAGGTCTATAAACCAACGCAGGGCAACAAGGTCACATAGTTAGAAACACAACTGCTGCGTGAGTCACACTGGTTCTCTTAAAAGGTCTGGTGGCTTGAGGTATCGTTGGAAAAGCACACAAAGCCATCATGTTATAATAAAGCGAGAGAAAAGTTTGATGTGTTTTTCAGATAAGTATCCAAATTATTTCGAATCTGTCAACTGATCAAAGCATTGATTGAAAGACAATTGTAAAAGAAGTGATTTCTCCAACAAAACTGGCACCTCCTCAGGTTCCAATTTGGCGTGTTCACACAAGGAAAATGGCAACTTTACAGCACGTTATGCTTTCAACACTGCAGCTTGTGGAGGCAATGACCAGCAAAATACGTCAACATTTTTTACACTGTCTCATTCACCATCTCACCATGGACCCTCAACTGACATATTCAACAATGGTGTCTGATTACCTGTCTTTTCTTGAAGGTTTTTGGCATCAGTTCCTCATTTAGTTCTTGGGTGTGAGGAGATCCACTCTACTCTGCTTAAAAAAAGGGGGGAAAGTTGAATGAGTACCACTGCCAAGATCTGCTACAGTTACAGCTCACAGTCTCCTCCCATGGCAAATATGCCACTAAACGGACATACCTCAAATCACAATGAGTAAATTGGGCTTGGATGCAAAATTGCAGGCAAAGTCAAAGGCAGACAGAGAAATAAAAGGGGCTTTAGTCACAGTAAATCAATTTGTGGTTTAATAATTTATTTGTCCATCTCTTAGAGAGGGAAACATGTTAATATTGTTAAATATTTGTTAAAGCTTAAAGCTCTAAAGCTCTTTTTCTACCAGTATCATACACATTCATTAGTCTTCCTATGGAAGTAGCTAAAAAAAACAGACAACTGAGGTGACCATGATCAAGTTGCATCCCTAACCCTAACCCCCTAACCCTGCTTTTTCCAATGTTGACAATACATTAAAGAATAATGAAATAGTTTCTACTTCTTTTCTAGGCCATCTTTACACAATTTACCCAGTTTCCCACCAAAGAATATAATAAATAAAATCTGTGGACAAGAAACACACTATTTTGAGTGTTAAAACAGACGTACATGTATTTCCACTGATGGCCAAGCTTTAACAATTACCATGCTTTTGTCATGTTTATGGGCATTTATGTGGAATGTTTTGCCAGGGGAATCCTAATTTAATTTTATAAGAACTTCTCAGTGTTTTTTCTTTTTCTTTTTGCCCCTCTAGCCTATTTGATTACAGGACCATAGCCTACAAGCTGCGTCATGAATGTCATTAACAGTTGGTGAAATTACTTTAATGCCTTTAAAGTGCACTATTGATCGCAGTTGGTATGAAATCAGAAAGCCTCTGATGTCTTTTCAAAAATGCCTGCAAATGAAGAGTGCTCTGCTGATGTCGCACATTTCCCATTTCGGTTCTAAAGAAATCCATGTGAACCTACTAATTTAGTTCACTTCTAACAGCCAGTTTTCTTTTCAGACTCTTTAAATCCGTGTGTCTAATGAACTGCGTGTAGTAGCTCTCGCCTTCTCAGTCTCTGTGTGTGCACGTGTGTGTGTCGTGTTTATGGTCTGTATTGGAACTTTACTTTGGCTCAAACGAATAGCTTGACATTTTTGGAAATAATATGCTAATTTGCTGATACCACTTTTGTACACAATATATGTAGCTGGAGCCAGCAGCCAGTTAGCTTAGCTTAGCATAAAGACTGGAAACTGGGAGAAACAGCTAGCCTGGCTCTGTCCAAAGATAACAAACCTGCCTACCAGCACCTCTAAAGCTCACTAATTAGACTAACTAGTAGTACTTTCTTTCCTGGCAATGAAATAGTCTGCCACGTAAACACTCCTTAGTTTTTAATTAACAAGATATTACTTTGTTTAATTGTGAACTTTAGAGGTGCTGGTAGATGGCTTTTGTTTCCCTAGAGAGCAAGGCTAGCTGTTCCCCCTGTTTGCAGTCTTTTCCAGCCGGTTAGCAGCTAAGCTAAGCTAACCAGCTGCTGGCTCCAGCTACATACATTATTTAGCATACAAGCATTAGGGTGGTATCAATCTTTTCATCTAAATCATCTATGAAAGTGAATAGGCATAGTTCCCAAAATGTCAAACTATTCCTTCAAGGGCATTCATTAGACTATCCTAAAAAGAATATCCAATATAATATCCATTAGAGGTGTGAATCTTCACTGATCTTTTGATTCGATTACGATTATCAGGCCTTCGATTCGATATCTCGATGCATCACGATGCGTCAAAAAACATTTTTCTATTAAAGCCATATAGGATATTTGACTTGACAAACTTGCATTGTCAAGTGCAATGCCCAAGCTGCAATACGTAACTTTAGACTGGAATGATGAAGTGTTTGGGTTAATTTCTTTAAAGTAGCTACCACGAAGGTTTACCTATTTTGGATTAGTCATATACCACCCTACTTTTAGCCAGCAAATCTATTGTGCTGTATTGGAATAACTGACCCCAGACAACCTTTTAACAAAAAAGGTATTGTTTACTGAACAACAACTTAAATGTACAAATAATATTTAGCTGTTAGATTGAATAACAAAAAAAACATAACACAAATCACACCTTTCAAATATGCTAACTGCAATATTTCTTCAAATGATATTACACACAACTACCCCTTTACCAGTTTCTCTATCAGTTTCCACTTAAAACACTCCAGCTACACAAAATGATTCCTGCTTACAGCAGTTTCAATGTAAAACTTACTCAAACCCTGTTAAACCACTGTGTTAACACACACCTACCCACCCACACCTACCCACCCACACACGCCGAGAGAAAAAAAAAAAAGTTGCGTGCCGGATGGTAGCTCATGTGGACGTGCAGCAGGACGTTATCTTCAGTGAAGCAAACACACAGAAATCCAACTTACAGTTAGCTGTTAGTCCAAGAAACACAGCTCAAACAAAAAAACGAAAAACAGTTACCAGCTACGGCAACGTCCTCTTCAGCAGGGAAACACGCTGTCGTCCTCTCCGGTCCAAAATCAGCATCCTCCGAATCAGCAACTCTCCGCCGTTAGCTCCAACTTTAGCTAGTCCGTTAGCTCCAACTTTAGCTAGTCCGTTAGCTCCAACTTTAGCCAGGCACACTAGCACGTTTGTTCTAAACCACTGCTGTTGGACAGGAAAAGTGCCGTAGTGTAGCTACACCTCCTCAGCTTCATTATTCCACTTAGATCTTCTCCAAGCTAACTATTCTAGTGTCTCTCGATGTTTCTCAGTGTTTTCTTTCCTCTTTTCGATTTGTGATTCTCTCCACTCTCCCGTATCTCCGCTTAGCCGTTTTGCGTGTGTGTGTGTGTGTGTGTGTGTGTGTGTGAGTGTGTGTGTGTGAGAAACGGGTTAGGCTACTGAGAATGTTATTTTACATTTGAATGTTTATGCCGCGGCCGGAAAATTAACGAGCGACGTCATTGGGTTATAATCGATTATGGTGGGCCACTGCATCGTTGCAGCATCGTCAATGTCCGCATCCCGATGCATCGATTATTTGATTAATTTCATCACCTCTAATATCCATTAAGTTAGACATGCAAAGATAATGCTTTCACCACTTACTTTCCACTGCCAGCTTTAAGTGTCTTTGTGATAAATGGCATGGTATCCGATTCGTACAATGAATATAAATTTGACCAAATAGGTTAGTTTTATGACATTTCATAGTTAAGTATTTCATTGAGCCAAAATAGCTGTAAATGTAAGAGAGAGAGCGAGAGAGAGTGAGTTAAAGAGTGGAGAGAGGGGGGCTGTTAGTTCATGAGCTGGTGGCCCATCTGCTTTGAGTTACTAACCCCCCTCCTCAATTAGACTCAGCATGATGTCAATAAAATGTCAGACTGGAGAAGCTATCACTTAAATTGGGCCTGTCAAGTATTGTTCTTTCCTCAGCATTCCAGCGGGGGCGATCAGTCTGAAATGATTTGTAGTTTGATTAAGGTTACCACAATGTGCCATTTCTGATTTGATTTGGGCACTTGCTTGAAACGTTGCCATAAAAGTTGTTTGCCTTTTACAGGGGGTTTAGATATATATAGATAGATAGATATATAGACAGATGTAGCACACAACAGTTCCAAATTGTTATGCAAATTATATTTTACACTGATTTTCCTAAATAATCGATGAATAGGCATTAGGGTATAAGTCGAATTTCATTGAACAAACCACCCAATGAAAACAGTATTTTTTTTTTCAAAAATAAAAAACTCAAAATGCACTGTTCCAAATTATTTTGCACAACAGAGTTTCAAAACATTTTATAGGTTGTAAAGAACTGAAAATGGTAATTTGCTGAATTTGCAGCATTAGGAGGTCATATTTACTGAAATCAAAAGCTATTTCAATCAAACACATTTTAACAGGGCAAGTTGCATGTTAACATAGGACCCCTTCTTTGATATTTTGATAGATTCATTAAACTTGTGAGTTTATGGAGAGTTTCTGCTTGAATTTCTTTGCAGGATGTCAGAATAGCCTCCCAGAGCTGCTGTTTTGATGCAAACTGCCTCCCACCCTCACAGATCTTTTGCTTGAGGATGCTCAAAAGGTTCTCAATAGGGTTGAGGTCAGGGGAGGATGGGGGCCATACCATGAGTTTCTCTCCTTTTATGCCCATAGCAGCCAATGACACAGAGGTATTCTTTGCAGCATGAGATGGTGCATTGTCATGCATGAAGATGATTGTGCTACGGAAGGCACGGTTCTTCTTTTTGTACCATAGAAGAAAGTGGTCAGTCAGAAACTCTACATACTTTGCCAAGGTCATTTTCACACCTTCAGGGACCCTAAAGGGGCCTACCAGCTCTCTCCCCATGATTCCAGCCCAAAACATGACTCCGCCACCTCCTTGCTGACGTTGCAGCCTTATTGGGACATGGTGGCCATCCACCAACCATCCACTACTCCATCCATCTGGACCATCCAGGGTTGCATGGCACTCATCAGTAAACAAAAAAAAAAAAAAAAAAAACAGAATAACAGCAGCTCTGGGAGGCTATTCTGACATCTTGCAAAGAAATTCAAGCAGAAACTCTCCATAAACTCTCAAGTTCAATGGATGCAAGCTTTTGACTTCAGTAAATACATTTATGTTTCTACTCTCTTATTGCACTGCAAATTTATTAGGAGTTCCCTGGTTTTAGCGACGGGAGTTTCCCAACAAGATTGTCTCCTCTCTCCTACAAACCATGCATCATCCAGCAGCGCCTATGTGCTGATATCCAGAATTATTATTGTCAATTTAAAATTCTGAATGTTTGCACCGAATGCAGGCATGTTCTCAGAGAGTCAATCCAGGGCCTGAAAAACGGTGATCCATGGAAAAGGTCACACATTCCCCACCACTCCCAGTGGGAAAACAGGAGAGCCCACACCTTCTCAGGAACACAGAGTCCAGTTACCCTGAAATCTGACAACAATTACCACATGAATTTTGGCATATTATAAAGAAATTTTTCTGCAGACCTCCACTCAATAGTGTTTAGGCATTCTGGAGATCATATGTAGGCTATTTTGTAGTTTTAACAGTAAAAACTATCCATTTATAGTATTTAGTCTTCAACTAAATCTGTTGGAGAGCTCAAACTTCACATAACAGAGTGCAATGATACGCAGGCTTAAAGCTCTGTAAATCACAAACTTTAGACTTTACGTTGATATAACTAAACCGCCAAGCCTCTATCAACATTACATCTCAAATTCCAATACGCCTCACGAACATAAAGATTTAATCAAGTGTTTTGAAAATGTGACAGCCACGGTTTAACAGCAGCGCAATGAGAGCATAGACGACCTACTAGCTGCCTTTGAATCAATGCCAGAGCGCTCTTAAAGGTTTAAGAATGCTGGTGATTGCTGTAATTGCTGTGCAGCCAGGGTCTGATACAGACTCATACAGAGAAATAAAAAAAACGTTTATACTCATATGTTTCTATAGGAACCTCTCTTAACATTGTAAAGATGTGTTCTTGGTTTACTGACAGCCAATACACTTAGATTTTATGGTACAAGCGTGACGGTAACAGTTTGTGTTAAATTAGATTGTTCTGTAGCTCAAGTTCCTCTAGAATATAATTTTAGAAGCCATAGATACAGGGGTGGACAAAATAATGGAAACATTTTAAGATAAAGCACTATATTGTTAATATCGTCTGTGGTTACCACATGTTATCATGAGTTTTGAAATTCTTCCTATTACAAATTATTTCTTCTGCACCTGCACTTTAGACACAGATGACTTGGCTTCCTTGGAGCTCTGTTAAGTGTCCCCTATTGCGTCAAAACTTTAAAAACTCATATCAAAGAGCCAGAACTCTTCTATAGCTATATCTGTACAGATGCTGCTGACTGGTAGTTAACCTTAGATGACCCATTTAAGCAGCGTTTGTAAATGTGATTAAAGTACCACAGGACTTAAGTTCTTTTCCATGTTTACATTATGTTGTCTACACCTTGTGTATAGATGGTACACACAGTATCTCTGCCTTATTTATGCAGACGCCTCAACCATTTGGGCTGTGATAATAATAAAACAATAAGTATAAAGCATGAAAAATCAGGTTGAGGGGTTGAGTAACTTTAAGCTCAGCTAATACATTTTAATGAATCCAAGATAACCAGAATTCACAATCTTTTGATTATTTTTCCATTACTAATCCCTAAACACGCAACTTTGAAGTTATTTCAAAATACGTGTTATTAGTAAGAGTTTTACAAAAGCATTATATTTCAGTTTGACATCCCATGGATTAAGAAATGTTATTACCCTCGAGACTTATTTCATCGTAGGGCTGATTCCTCCCTGAATGTGAATCCTGCTTTTTCACAGTTAAAATACACTGCACGCTAAAAATCCAAATGTTCCCAGTTTCGGTCACTATAGCATTGACACAATACAGAGTTAACTTAACCCAGTATCCATGGGTGGAAAACCAAACAACAGTGTTAGTGTTGTTTTTTGATATTACTGTTTTTACCTTAAAACTGCCACAAATGTATCCTGATTTGTACAAAACTGCAAAGGATACACAATAATAAACAACCAGTAACAAATAGTGACATTTAAGTTTAAAAGGAGCTAGTGTAGAGTTTGTGTTCATACCACGTTGATCAACATGTGTGTTTATTAGACATCCAACCAATGGTTTTATGTGTATTTAAACTAAATTAAGGCTGACATATTCTACATGCTCTTCTATTTAACTGACATGTGTCCACTGTGGATGTAGTGAAGCAATATAAATCAGTCAAACATTACAGTCTATGACGTGGGGCTGGTACTTATTTAGCTGGTTGTGAGGTTAGTGCAGATTGAGACATGAACTAGTCCAAGTTTTCTGTATGTCAACAAGGTGAGCTCATGGGAAGTCCCTGATTCTCCCATGTCAGACAGACAGAGAAACACGTTTTCTTCAGCTCTGGCAGCCCAAGTTCCAGGCTTTTACTTTTTAGAGGCTTCTAATCCTGGCAGGTCCATGGTCTGACGTCACAGCCCTCCCCACACCCTCTGTCTGCCGACGTGCCGTACCCACACTCTCATTTCCTCCGCAGCTCACGAACACCAATCTCTGTTCTGGTCCTTTTGGCTTCTGACGTCTGAGGATCTGATTAAAACGGACTGCCTCATCTGGCCAGCTGAGGGGGTTAAGCTTTGGAGAAAGGCGGTGCTGAGTGAATATGTGGGCTGGTGTGGGTATGAGGCAGCCAACCAAGCTCCCTCTACTCCCCTCAATCGCTCTTCCCCACTTCCCCGGTCTCTTAGAGCTGCATCACGTGACCAGGAAGTGTGGCTCCCCTCCATTTCCCCTCGTGACAGAAAGGAAATATTGTTAACAGAGGGGGCCGGCGCTGGGCTCTGTTACGTCGCTGGTTAAAAATAACTGGCATATTTAAGGTTGCCGAGGAATCCCAGGGCAGGCAAAGGCTGGACAGCCTGCCGCCCGGCAGGAGCTCTCTCCTCGCTCCCAGTCTGTTTCTCGCCAACTTCTCTCTCTCTCTCTCTCTTTGTTTCCTCTTCTAAACCCATTTTAGGCCCTGCAACATCACCACCCCATACCTCAACCACATTACCCTACGCCTGTGGAAGCCCACCACTAAATTATATGACGTGATGAATGCCCAGTGTTGGTTGGTTGCATCCCAGCCTGACCCTAGCTCCGTCCAGCTATAGAGGCTCGGCTGGGATTGTCCAAAAAAACAGCCCCCACTGACTCAGATGCATACCATCACACAGCTGAACTGTCAACCTGTCTGTTAACATATTTTACCTTTTGTAAAATAATTACAAAACTATTTTGTCATAAAAATGATCACTATTTCACGGTGATGATTTATATACAAAGCTCTGCTTGCTGGTGGATGTCTGAACCACAGTAACCAGTGTGGTGAGCTCTTTGGCCTGTATCCATCAGGTGTTTTTAGATCACAGAGCGTTTTAGATTATTATAAATGAAAATGTCAAGCAGTCCTGGTCAGTGTAATGACTGTAGAAAGGCACTTAAGTGATGTTTTAATCAACCCGCATCGTTTGTGTTGTGAATGTTGTACATATACTGAAAGTTTCTAACTTTTAACTATAGCTTTACACTACAGCCATACAAAACATGATAAATTCATTCATAAATAATTTTTCAAGCAAAAATGCCAAGCACTCATGGCTTTCCAGTTTCTAAAATGTGACGATTTACCGATTTTATGTGTTTATATATCGCTGTTTTGATTGCATATCTTTTGGGTTTTGGATTGTTGGTCGGACCAAACAAGCACTTCGAAGTTTTCACCATGAGCTCTGGGGAATGGTGATGGACATTTAACTAAATGATTAATTGATAATAAACAATAATCATTCATTGCAGCCCTAGAAGTTTGTGTTGATTTAAAAACCTGATCAACAGCATGTTATTCATTATGAATTTGAACATGCCTTAATATTAGTGTATGAACTTTGAACAGATGTTGGTGTTAATTATAAAAGCAAAATGAGGAGTTAGATAATGGACATAAGGGGAAATGACATGTTTAATTACAAATAGCTGTCTTTAAATTCTTTCTGAGATTAGGAATTATGACTCTATATATATATATACACACACACACACACACACACACACACACACACACACACACACACACACACATTAGAGCTAATGTGAGGTGGAGTGGAGGGAAGTGCAGCATGGAGAATCCAAAAAAGCTTGACTCAGCTTTCATGAATTAAGGAAAGAATGGAAGCTATGTTTTAATTACTGAACAGCATCTGGAAGAGAGCACTGAAAACCTCAATATCTGGAGTTATGATCCGCTGGTACTCATATTCACTTGGGTGCTATCCAGGAGGGGGAACTTTAATGAGAGACACCAGTGGAAACCGTGTCAGTCACATGCACACCAAAATACTCAAGAGTTGTGTGGAGTTATTTGACTACTTACACTCTATTTACATAATATCAATGTTGACAACTGTGGGACTGGATTATCAACTGTGTTTGATCTTGATTTGAATATTACCATAACCACATATTATAAGAAAATGTGACGTCTAAAGTATCAAGTTCGTACTCAAGTTACCCACAACATTACCAAAATCTGTCCACATCGGATTATTGCAGTCATGTCACCAATCGCTTTAACATAATGTCAATATCTGGAACTGTGTAACACCTGGAACTATTTAGTGTAGGTAGGATATTCTCAGCATTGCATCCAGTTAATACTGTAAATGTTGCATTAACATATTCCACACAAGGGTTTGGTGTGAGTTACTAAAATAATCATGACTTCATTGTGTCAGGAAAAGCACACAGTGGTGTCATCTTCTCTTCCTTTATCTCTATTCTCTATTCCTCATCTCTCTCATTATTGCGATGCAAAGCACCTCAGTTGTCAAAGTCAAGCCTTTGTTTTCAGGATCATTTTCAAAACCATTATCTCCCACCATAAAGAATATGGCTATAATGACACAGCTGCCATTGTGTTCCTACCTGATGTAGAAAGCAGGTCTTCAAGAACAAGACATGTAGTTCAAACATTGTAGGTTTAAAGCCATCACTTCTAACCATGCAATTGGAGATAAAGGGCAGTACACATATTACTGTTTGGATACTCGTTAGATTAAGTGTTACTGTTAATATATCAAACAGTTAATAATGAGTTGCCCAACAGGATACACTTTCCATTTACAAAGTACCATTGTAGTCAATAGTTTTTCCCACCAGCTTTTGTTTGCCAACTAAAGAAACAGGCATTCATGCAATTAAAATGTTTGAATGAAGACACAACATATGCTGACAGTAACTGCGTCCTGTTGAAGTGACGGCATGTTTGTTGACATGCCTAACAGACAAGATCCTGATGCAGCAGGATCAGTGGCGAGCGCTTTGTTTGCTCTTGCATTGAACTCTTGAGTCAATGTGTCTAATTATGTTGAAGAGAAAGGTTTGTGTTAGCTCGCTAGCTCTGAGCAAACACTGTCTGAACCCAATTCAAACTCAACACTGAACAGCATTATAATGTTCCCATGTAAGGTACATTTTTTTTCCTCATACAGAATTTGTATAACGATACTGTAGTGTTAAATTAAGTCTTTCTTATGGGGCTTTTGATAATGGCCAAGAGTGCAATTTGCAAGGGAAGACAATAAATATATCAGGGTTGCTTGCTATAATATTGTTGTCCCCAACATCTGTATTAAGAAACATTACACTAAAATGTAGAAACACAGCAGCTCAAGGCCTATCTATGTTTCCTATAAATGTCTGACATTTGTTTCAAGAAAATAATGTGTTCAAGACTAATTATCTTTGAGAATGTTGGCTATGCATAACTGATATGTCTGCTATGTATGTGCATATACTATGCTATGTGCATATACAGTTTGTCTATACAGTACATAAACCTGTATAATGTAGACATATATGCTACTTGTGCTGCCTGCTAAATGATATCCCTAATTAATTAGTAAAACATAATATAAAGATATTATAATAATGTATGAAAACACTTTAATCTTGCTTTGCATCAATAGTGGAAGAGGTATTCAGATCCTTTACTTAAGTAAAAGTACTAATACCACACTGTAATACTCTGTTACAAGTAAAAGTCCTGCATTGAAAATGTTACTTAAGTAAAAGTAAGTATCATCAGGAAATGTCTGCAAAGTATTAAAAGTAAAGGTACTTAATGCAGAAAAATCCTTACATTTTAGAAACTGGAAACGATCAAAACTGTACTGTCAATTACCTAATAGTTTAATCGGCTAATTATTTCAGCTGTAGGCCTACTTGTTGGCTATATTTAGCCTACAATTAGGCTATATGTATCTATATATATTGTTGGGTAGTTAATTTATAATAAAACCTATTTTATAAACTGTTAAACTATAAACTGTATTTAGTATGCAAAAAATTTAATTTGTAAAGTAACTAAAGCTGTCAGATTAATGTGGTGGAAGAAAAGTACAATATTTCCCTCTGAAATGTAGTGGAGTAGAAGAAGAAAGTGCTATGAAAAGAAAAGACTCAAGTTAAGTACAATACCTCAAATATGTATATAAGTGCAATACTTGAGTAAATGTACTAGTTACATTCCACCACTGTTTTCAGGTGCGTGCATGAATTGTATGGGGATTGACTTCTATTGCAATCCAGTGATGCAATGTAAACCCAATGTGTGCCCACAATACTTTGCATAATTACCTATAAGCTCTGGTAAAAATCATTGCACTCATTTAGGACATCACTTGCGGACAAACAAGTGGAGCAAAGGCAGATGAATAACAAAATGTTATTGTTTAGGATGAGTTTTATTTTAAAATTGTTTTAAAATAGCTAATGCAATAGACTACCCTTTTGGCCATCCATGTGGATGCCCATGCCTGCAGGTGACCCTCCCGGCATGATTAAAGAATACTCGCTGTTATCCCCATCTCTGCCACTCTGAAAAGATGAGCTTCTTCACCCACATTTCTCAGGGATCACAGCAGAAAAGATAGGTGCCGTTGCTATGAATACAAACAAACTCTCTCTCTCTCTCTCTCTCTCTCTCTCTCTCTCTCTCTCTCTCTCTCTCTCTCTCTCTCTCTCTCTCTCTCTCTCTCTCTCTCTCTCTCTCTCTCGTCCCAGCCTTCCCCATGTGCTCCCTCCCTCGCACTAATGTTTTTCCGTGGTTGTTGCCGAGCAACGAAGGCGTGTCCAGCTCTAGTGATTTAAGGATACCTCTCACGCGGTTTTCTCAGTTCAGGCTGCCGGTCCCTACATGGCTACAGGCGCAAGGGGTTCCCCCGTACGTCGCCTCTCTGTCTTCCCGTTCAAAATTGCTTTAACGTTAAAAATTAAAATCTGCCTGGCTGCTTCCACCCGGCTCGCCCATCAGTGGCAGCATGTACTGGAATGTAGTATAGCGCGCGACGCGGAGCAGAAACTTTCCCCGGGATACTGAACCCAGTGCAGTCACACCGAAGAGCAGCCGAAAGGACTCCACCAACCGATTCTCATAGATGAGGTGTGGACCTTGAGCAACTTTTGATAACATTTTGTCTGATGCACATCTACTTGTGGACTATAACCGACTGCGCTCGCTGTTCCAGGATCACTCCACAAGGATTTACCATATTATCTGTTTCATTTCAGGCAACCTCCAAATGACGTCGAGATGGCTTTAGGTGGGACGCTTCTGCCATCCATATCCACGTTCGCCAGCGGACCCACTGTCAAGAGTAAATCCATAGGAAGTGCCAATTTAGTAAGTAATGTTAGTCCATGGCCACTTCTTATTACTACATACGGAAGCAAAATAGCCGTAGGCATCAACGAATCTGTTGGGGAAAATATGCAGCTTATTTACAGTGTGGTTGTTTTGTGTCGCTCCCATGTTATTATGGACACAGTCTGGGCTTGACACCATGCTCTACTGGCGCATGCACCAGTTTACATAGGCTACTAGAGAAAGCGCCATGGGACACTGCACCCCTCCTAAGAAAACATCCTGATTATTATGATTATTATTATTATGATATAATTATTATATTTATTAAGAATGGGTTGTTTACACATTGATTGCAAGAATCCTCTGATGGCTGTCTGAGCTTACTTACCTATGCCACCACTAGTGCTTTCCAATGCAATTTCTTTGTGAGTGAGAATAATCTGTATTCTAGGAAGTGCTCTGTGCCAAGGACACTTGCTGCACCAGACTGAGCTCCGGAGCTGAGCTGTCAAAATAATCACTCCATTACTGATCCTGCTTCTTTTCTCCTTGAAGCACTGACTTTTACTTGTATCTGATGTCCTTATATATTCAAAGCAAGCACTTGTTTTTAAGTAGGCCAGGACAAGTATGGTTTTCTTGGCTACTGTTTGTATCTTATAAACGGTAACACGATGCAAAAAAGCAGCTTATACGAGTAAAGCCATTAATGCCTCTGTAACTTTCCTCTAGAGATGGAAGGAGGAGTTGTCCCATCTTAAGAAACCCAGTGTGCCAACCGGAAGCAGCTGCTCTGACCCAGACCATCCCACTGCAACCAGCACAACAAGCCCCGGCATGTCCAAGAAAGACACAGAGCCTGACCTGGACTTGGACTACGACTTCATTCTGTCTAACTCCATTTTGCAGCAGCAGCTGCAGCTGCAGCAGCAGCAGCAGCAGCAGCAGCAGCAGGAGGAGGAGGCCATGGCATGCATCTCTGGCCAGACCCTGTCTTCTTCCCCCAGCTCCTTCTCTTCATCTTACCCTCTCCCCTCCCCTCAGGGCACTGCCAGTGAGCTCCTTTATACCATCCCAGATATCAGTGACGTCTCGCCCTCTGGAGGCTTTGTGGCAGAGCTCATGAGACCTGAGTTGGACCCGGCATACCTCCACCCCACCAGCCTCCACGGCAAGTTTGTGGTAAAGACAACAATGGACATGGGAGAATATGGCCTAGGCGTGAACGTAAGCAAGGCTTGCGTTACTGCTGTGTCAGACCCAACTCCTTCACGTGCCTCACCGTCCTTTGCATGCCACAGGATAAAGCAGGAGAACCCCAGTAACTGCACCATCTCGCAGCCCATGGACCTACACCTGCCTGGGGTAAACTCCCAGGGCCGAGGGAGCCAGCAGCAGCGCCCATGCCAGTTAGAGCTACATGGCTTCCCTGTTGGAGGGAGATCCATGACAGGCGGCAGGTTATCCTCATCCTCTTCCCTCTCCCCAGACCATCCTCTGAGCCGGGAGCACCAGGTTCTGGGACACCCCCACTCTCAGATCCCTCTAGCTCCCCAGGGATACCACCATAGCTCCCCACAGGGCTACACTTCCTACCCTCAGCCATCCTCTCTGCAGTACCAAGGTTAGAGCACATTTCTTTTTTCTCATTATTCTCTTGTAATCCCTTGTGGCTATTGAGTGCTGTAACTTAAAACTTAAAAACTCAAAACAGACTAAGGGATCATACAACATGAATATAAAGTCCACAGAGTCTATTTAAATGCATAGTATATAACCTGTAGGGATTTAATTATACCGCAAAAACGTAAAAGTATTGAAAACTGCATCTCATGGTCTTTAAACCAGCCAAAAAATATATATGACATTACCAGATGTTTAACAAAATATACAGTTATTTGGTTGTTTTCATAGTATTAGTGTTAATTGTCCATTGTTGTGCCCTTTTGCATTAACGTTTACAATATAGTAATTAGAAGTTGTTTACAAAATTTGGTGTTTGTTCCAAGCCTTTTACATTTTTGAAGAAGGCTGATGTTATCTTTTGCATCTTAAAGTTGATGAAAAAAATGATTAAGGACATTCTGCAACTTCTACTCTATATAAAGTTTGCTCTCTTTTATTTTCTCTACACATGTGGCACCATGATGATGACCATGATCGTTTGACCCCACAGAAAGCCTCATGAGCTCCAGTGGGGACTGCTTGCCGGAGGAACCAAAGCCTAAACGTGGTAGGCGCTCCTGGCCCAGGAAGAGAGTTGCCACACACACGTGTGACTATGTTGGCTGTGGGAAAACGTACACAAAGAGCTCCCACCTCAAAGCACATCACCGCACGCACACAGGTATGCAACTGTATGTTAGATTGTAAGATAGTGTTACAAGATAGTGTTTTTTTGTCAGCCATTTATATTTGGTTTGAATTAAATGATGTCACATACAGGTAGCTTTCTGGATTCTCATCAAGAAACATATTTTTTATTTACTGTTTAATGCGTTTCATACTGTTTTCATTGTTCAGAGCTAATTATTATCTACAACAAGCACGTCACAGTCAATTATTGAGTCATGAATGGGGGTTAGGTGGGTGGGGGATGGGGAAGGTGACTTGTTTGGCAGGTGCGGTAAAACCGGTTGATACTGATCCCTGCTCAAATACAAACCCCAGGCTGATTAGCATGGCCTTTATACACCAGCTGTAGGACAGGACGGACCTCTTTTCTCCTCAAGGTGGATAAGGTTGGGCCAGTCTAACCTTGGGGTCAGCACTAACTGCTCCATATGTGTATTGTTTTACCATCAAAAGGGGAGAAGCCTTACCACTGCGACTGGGAGGGCTGCGGTTGGAAGTTTGCACGTTCGGACGAGCTCACACGCCACTACAGGAAACACACCGGCCACCGGCCATTTCAGTGTCAGAAATGTGACCGGGCCTTCTCGAGGTCAGACCACCTTGCTCTCCACATGAAGAGACACTTATGAGACTTGGCGATGGATGAAGGCTCCAGGGAAAAAAAAAAACAAAAACATATGTTAACAAGAACCCTGAACAAACTTGTGACCTACACTTTTTAGAACCATAATTTGCCTTCAAGCTGTTGTCAAGCAACAAGACAAGCTGTGGTGTTCACGGCAAAAACAGCATTACTCCCTCAAGAGCCTAGAATTTCTCTCAATCCCGTCTTCGCACACTGTGCAGGTGACTTGAAAAGACCTCTCAGTCAGGGTTGTAAACTTTTATGAAAGGGACCAAACTGGAATTTGTCTTATTTAACCGACAAAACTTGGAGGACCAGGTGCCAACAACTTTTAACTGGAAATGTATTTTTGTCAGGGAAACCAGGAGCAACAAACATCTCCAGAGGCCTTACACCAGCAACATGCCATATAGGCTCGGTTATCATCTACACACTGTTCAAAATACTGTTTTAATAAATACATCTATATTTATATACACATTTCACCTGCAATGCCATTAATTTCAGGTACAATTTTAATTTATACAAAATGGTGCTGAGTGACTCTGAAGGTTTTTTTTAAAATTAATATTAAAAAAAAGGTACCAAAGATTAAGGAAAATATACAAAAGGGTGAAACTATGAAAAAAGTGCCATATGGTTGTTTGTGTATTTCTTGGAAACATTTCTTCCACAATCTGACTTAAATCAGGTGAACACTTCTAAATGGTGATGGCAATCTTCAATGCACTGCAGTTGCAAAGTGCAATAATTTATGAGACATTCGTATTTTTGTATTGAATGAGTAACTCTGAACAAAGATTTTTTGTTTATAGCCAAAATATGTAATATAATCTTAAAATGTGTACATTTGTAAATAAAAATGCTTTGTTATTGTTTTGTATTTTACACTATAATAAAATAAAACTGTATTTGAAATGAGGAAACAACAATGACCTGTATACTCTTTTTACCCTATCGACATCATCACCCTATTAAAAACAAAACAAGAAAACATTGTAGATTTCCCTGGCAGTGTAATGGAGAAGCACATTTAAATGGCAGCAATATCTCACAGTCAGCTCACACACAATATCCCCCCCCTGATAATAGCGATTATCGCCGCAGGCAAACTAACACAATGTTGCCGTTTTAAAAAGATTTCCAAAAAAACACACCGCTACAATGTCCTGTTTCCATGGGGTTCTCTTTCCACCTGTCAGTGGGAAGAATGGGGAGGATAACTGAGTTACTAGCTGACATTCAAGGGTGACACCAAATCTGACTGCCACTCTGTGCCGGAGCTGAAGCTCTCGGGTGCACCATATGAATAAAAAAAATCAAGATGCTACAGTGAGATAGTTCCTTAATATGTTTTTGCTATATGATTATGCATCATGTATGTAATGTATCCAGCTACATACATTTTTCAAATAAACATGAATGAATGCAATTACAATCCTGAAACCCTGCTTTATGCTTAGTGTCCACTCAACAACTGAGTTACTTACACAACACTGGAAGGTACCCCATACAAAGTTTGTTAACACTGCAATAATTGCATATGCATATTAATGTATGTTTAAAAAAAAAAAAGAAATGTTTTCCCCACAGAATTCTTTACAGTAAATATAAGTCATGATTGCAGTTCATTAAACATGTAGTAAATCATTTTGTAAAAATATGATAGCACTTTTTGATAAGTAATACTTTAGAAGTTTCAAAATTGATTAAAAACTTAATGTGTTTAATTTCCAACTGATAGTTAGAAAATATCCTTTTTTTTGCTCATACCAAGAATGTGTTACACCCCCACAAAACATGACTTGGAATTTATAAATAGTACAAATAATCGAATAAAACAAGGAATGAAATGTTTAGTGACACTTTTTTTTTTAAACATGAGAGCCTATGTTAATGTGTAACATTTGTATTTATAAAAAAGGCCACAAGGTCTTAAAATATGTATTTCAAGTGTGTTTAAAGTCGCCGGGTAAACAAGGAAAAACTATTATTTTGTGATTTATAAAGGCTATTACTGCTATTGGTTACAAGTTATAAACCTTTTATAAAGTGTCTTATTAAATGGGAACCAAATCAGCTGACTGCAACACCAGCATGTACTTGAACTGCTTATTAATACACAGCAAAAGAAGAAAAAAAAAAGCATGCCTGATATTCAGTCATTTTGTGGTTTCTTCAGGCTGGCAAATGGGGCTTACTGTTTACAGTGTTGAAACATGTTGTGGTCTATGTTGCCCCCTATAGGTTCATTCAGTTTTAAGCACTCTCAAGGCTCTTGTCGTTCAACTTTTATTCTTAAATGGAGCATTGTAGAAAGTCCCTTTAAGGCCTTTAAAAGTAATTCTACATTTTGCAGTTCACTATTAAGCCTGAGGTAACCTGCAAAATACAAGAAGTGGTTTAGATGACTGATAAAGCTCACATGAACATGAAATACAGCCTTTATAGAGTAACACTTTTTTGTGTAAGTATATCACATGTATTGCAATACATTATGAATTTATCCTGGTCACAGTTTAGGGTTCATTGCAACAATTTGTTTGCCCTATACAGTTTTTTACGATCGCTATGACAATTTTTTCAATACTTTTAACAACTTTCCTAAACTCTTAACGCACCAAGACACCTACAACACACAATTGACAAAACAGTTTTCATGCTCAAAATCATTGTAAACTAAATTCCAACACTAATTTCCAAAATACAATAATACACTAACACAACACACTAAGTCTACCAAAACACTGCGAACATGTCCCAAAATCAAATAATTCTTCCAAAACACTAACATCTGTTCTCTTCCAACAGGAACATTTAGTCAATCATAGCCCAGTGTAATAAAAACACAAATATCAGGACAGAAACTGCATTATTTATATGTGTCAGGTCTGCTCCTTATACAATACACTATATTGTATTGATCATAGATTGTGCTTTGCACTGCAGTTTCGTTTGAAGCCTCTCTAAATTTTTGTTTTGGTGGGTTTAGTAAATGCATGCATTTTGTTTCCTTTGCTGCAGAAATTCAATTACCAAAGATGAATGACCCATCTCAGAGTAGCTTTATAGAATGTACGGTTTATTACAAAAAAGAGAAGACAGACAGAATTGTTGCAGTAAAGGCTCCATTTGCAACAGACCAAAAAATTATATCATGAGACAATACAAAATATTCAAACAGAATATGCCACAGAAAAATAAAAAAAAAATGGTCATCTTCTAATCTGCCCGGTCTTCCGCATTTGGCCACATATTCTCATCCACATCACACCTGATATCTTCTCTGGCAAGGCATCTTGGGAAAAATCTTTTGGTATGCCTTATCCACCCCTGGCAGTGTTCAGCTGTAATGTCTTGGCATGCAGCATCCATTGAAATGCTTTGCTGTATACCTACTGTATGTCCTATTGTACTTCAGGTTTATAGTGTAGTTTACTGCAAAACACTAGCCTAGAAATCTAGACGCACCAACATCTTGATGTGGGTCTGGCTTGTTAGGCTAGCAAAACACACTATGTATAGTACAGATTGCATAACCTTAGCTAGACGTATTGGTGACGGAGTTCTTTAATGCGCTCACCTTTCCTTTCAAAAGGAACTTTGTAAAGTTGTTTCATTCTGACTCCGTGTTTAGCCAGAGTCCAAGAAATGGATGTTATGCTGATTGCTGCAATGTTCCCAAAGCTACAACTCTGGACTGAATGTCCTTCAGTTTTATTTCATTGTCAGCAATCACCATGTTGACAATAGCAAGTTCCTGTTCTTCATTTAGGAGCTTTCCTCTGCCCCATGAGGGAGGTAGACGTTGAATCCTTAGAGAGACAAAATACAGTTAGGCTACATGTTAGGACCGGAGGCATACGGTCACTGTAATACACGGTAACATTATTTAACCTTTGTAGTAGGAGGAGCCCTTAGACAATATCCTACCTGTTGGTTTCTCGAAAAGTCCGGACAATAGATGCCACTGCGTGTCCCGGCTGAGATTTGGCTGTACTAGTTCACCAGCCTCTCTGTACGATAGCCCATTATGACATGGTCTATGATAGTAGCTCTTATTTCATCAGTTACCCTAGCTCTGGCCCTTCTTTGAGCACCACCACACATTCTGACTCCTCTACCTCTACCTTATCTTTGTCCAGGCATTCCTCTCCCTTGCCCTTGTCCTAGCACTCATCTTGCTCTCCCTCATGCAGGCATTTTACTTACTTTGTTGATGTTGCTCTATATTGTTCCTTTTCCACACAAGATCAGCCAAAATAGATCCTCTTTTATGTACTACCATATGGTCATGCTATTGAAAGAACCTCAACAGCTGAGTGGGTTTCCTAGATGGGAATCAGCTGTGATTGATCTATTTGCATAGCTTCAATCAGCTGTTTCTCAGTAGCAATGGAATAAAATGCAGGGGATATATTTGTGTTTCAATTTACAATATGAACAGCTGTTCACTTTGACTTTAGCCTATAAGTTAGGTTTAGAACATGATGTTATCTGTTCTGACATACAGTGTGAAAGCATTTGCAAATTGGTCAGTAAAAATCCATTGTTTTGGTCTTGGTTGAGCTTGTGTGTAAAAGAAGTTCAAGCATTTTAACTGTATGCATTTTGTGTCAAAGAAACAAGAAATGTGTTAAATGTATAGCCTACACAGACAGATGTGCTAACTGTGTTAAGAGTTTAGGAAAGTTGTTAAAAATATTGAAAGAACTGTCATAGCAATTGTAAAAAAAACTGTAATTTGGGGGTGTGGTGTATCAGGCAATGACAGATTTATTTTTAGGGGGTGGGGTTTGTGGTTTGGTGGACAGAATTTCTGAATTTCCTCTGGAAAAAGGCAAAAACGTACCAATAAAATGGATCAATTCATAATCTTGAGCATGTCAGATTTATACAGTCACAATTCCATGTAAACACCGCAAAATAGACAGCTTTCATATATTTTGAATTTGATTATTCTGTAAAAATGTCAGCCATTGCCACTAAACCCTATCACATATATGTAAACTGTATACAATCATGTTAAAATGCCTTCACATATTATGCATTGCAGTTCAGACTTCTTTACATAGCTCCTGTCCACACTCCCGTTGATTTACATGCAAATGAGGGATGTTAAATAGAAAAAGAACCAGTGCCATACATGTTGCTTGTTTATTGTGCACAGCTTTAATTTTTCAAATCTCCATTACTTGTCAACTTAAAAAAAACAGAACAATAAGAGTGCATGAATACTGTTGGATCTATCCTCCTGAACAAACCTCACTTTCAATGTGACGCATACTGCAAACTATATTGATTAACTAAAGGGTTTTTTGTTTTATCAATAGCACACAGGTGATTTCTGATGCAAAGTTGTTTTACTTTTAATTGTTCCTCCATTTTAAACTGATCACAAACAGCCTGTCCTTGTGCACAGGCTGATAATGACCCAGTGTTATAAAGAAAGGTGATTGTGCTGAATAAATCTTTTTTTTTTTTTTTTTTTTTTTTTGTAAAAGGCTTGTTGTACACATATAGTTAGCAATCAAAAAGTAGAGGAAGAAATAAGAAAAAAACTCAAAATGACGATTTAATCATCATCAAAGTTCTGTTGTAAAAGGAAGTTGGCGGCCAAGTTCTCGTTCTTCTCACAAGCAAAGTAGGCTTGTATAACGAGTCCCTCTGGAAATCCTAAAGCTTTTAGCTGGAATGGGAGAGAGAAGAGTTGCAAATTAGCCAAACATTTCAGTAAGCAAATGAAAATGTGTGGTTCATGTTTAATAGTCTCTACTATGTGAAAATATGTTCAAAAGTCACGATTTTGGCAACATCATTAGAGTTGACGCATCATATTCCAGCACGCCTAGTTAAGCAGTACTGAACTTCGGACTGAGAGTAAAGGGTTAGTGACAGCGTTGGGCTCCTCCTTACCCTCTCAATTGCCTCTTTCTCCAGTGGCGTGACCTGGATGTAGCTCATGTGACTCCCACCGGGTGCATCACCTGCTATCCCTCCAGCCCCCACAGCTCCTCCTGCTCCACCTCCAGCCGGCACTGCCTCTGGGTTGGGTTCATTCAGCATCTGGATGAACTGCTCTTGGTGGCTGCTAATCTCCTACAGTGGTAAATGAGAAGTTTAGGCATGGACTGTGGAGGCACAGAAACTATACACTGTCCCTGTGCACTTATTACTCTAAGGTGAGGCAAATATGTATTAGAAAAAAATAATTGCCTCCTATACAATTTGTTTTTCCTATACATTGGAGACTCATAAGAGACCTTTAAAAAGAAAAATCCAGATTTTCAGTCTATTATGGGTAAAACTCCAAAAACACTAGAACCTACAATTCCCAGAATGCAACTCAGAACTGTCTTTCACTAGACGCCCTGCCTCCTAAATTCTTGTCCCCAACCCACACCTCCAGTTTGTAACGCAGGCTTGTTAAAACGTTTAAGTCCCAAGTCCAAACTGAGATACTTTTTTTTTTCCCAAACTTGGCTCCCTCCAGAGCCACAGAGGACATTATACAACTGTTTTTAAAGGCTGAGTAGTACTCCTTGTGTCGTGTACACTGATCTTTATGTGTGCCTCTTTAAGTGATTTACTTAGAACTGTGTCAAGCACCCCCCACCCACCTGCAACAGCTCAGGGTTTTCCCTGCCGATCTCCTGCAGCAGGGCAGGAAGCAGGGCAGCGTTCTGCTGGATCAGCTGTCGCATCACGTGGAACTGGGGCTGATTTCTTAGGAAACTCAAGGGGTTGCCTGAAAGGACGACATGTCAGTTTAAGCAGCAAGAAGCCAGACACAGAAGGATAAAAACAGAAACAAACATTTTCTCATTGAGACTGCTGCAATATGCAGAATAGTATAGGACACTTACCTCCTCCAGCACTTGAAGAGCCAGTGTTGGCAGGAAGGCTAATACCACCTATGGGTGCAGTAGAAACTCCACTCACTGGAGGCACCACCGCTTCAGGTCCTGATGCACGGCCCGAATCTCTGCCTGGTATACCCTGAAAGAAAAGTCAGGAAATACAGTTATTTTAAAAAAACAAATCACATAATCAACATAATATATGGGTGCCACACTTTGATTGTGAGACACAGGATAACTGTACTTGTAGTCCACTTCAGTTTAAAGTTTGTGGGTTACATTTTGTCATGTACACATTTTAGGATTCTGATTATTTACTGTAGGAAGCAACCATGTAATGAATGTCACTGGCAAGCTAAAACCTACATATTAACACATTCCAAAGGCACGGTAAATGATACATGTACAAGATCCTGACCTGAGCAGGGATACTAAGCTAACCACACAGAGGTTTAACCTATCATGGATTATGTACCAATCCAGCAATTTGCTCGGGCCACAGACTAAAGACTGTTCTTACTGTGAGCAGGTACTCCACAGCTCGGTCTGGGTTGTTGAAGCTAGCTCTCAGAGCTGCTACCACCTGCTCCCTCTCGTAGCCCATGAGCATCATCTCATTCACCATGGCATCATATGATGGGCCCGTCACTTAACAAACACACACACACACACACACATTAACAGCACTATGATTGGCCACATTTAAAGCCATTTCAGAAAAAGTTGTTTTAGTATTGAGCGTAAACATATGCATTATTCATTTATTTTATAACATGGGTGTCAAACTGTCAAGGCCTCCAGAAAGGTATTCATAAATGTGTTTTAATTTGAAGAAAATTAACTAATCTTTGATTTATTGACATGGCACTTCAATTAATGACACATAAAATATCAGCATGCTGTCAAACAGAAGACATCTTGCACAGATGTTTTTAAGGTCACAGAAAACGCAACTAAAATGTATTTAATAGAACAGCATTATAAACAAAACTCACTGCATGAATCAGTTGAGCTTTGACTTTAATGCAAAACAGGGCAAGAGCATTTTAAGAGTTAGCAAACATTAAGATCCATTTCTCTACGGTGTCCCATAAAAATGAACATCTGCTTCAAATTGTGAAAATTCACATCAATGGCTACAGGAGTCATAATAATTAAGACCAACAGGATTTGCTCTCAACACAGCAATATTTGTAAAACGGAGCATATTGGCCATGGGGAACTGTGGGGTTATGTTTTGGCCGCGCCGCAGTGTCCGGCTGCTAATTGATTAAGATGCATCTATGTCAGCATGATATGGATATCCAGAGAAATAGGGTGGATCAAAATAAACGATTCATAAGTGGGCCCACAGATTTATTACATACAAGATATGGCTTAAAGGCATTGAGGCAAAAAAGTAATTTTTGTCTAACAAATTGTGTGGCATTTGTTATAAAGCTCTTATATCAGATTCATAATTACATTTCCCTCATACGTACAAAAGGAAATACAATACTGACTGACAAATTAGGTTTACAAATGCAGCCTTACCTAGATTTGAAACTGCCTCATTAATCAGGTTAGTGTTTGTTGAAGCCTCAGAGCTTCTGCAAGAGAAAACAGAGCTTGGGTGAGGCGTGATCTGCACGTCACTTCTCAAAAAAAAGACACACTGAAACCGGAGAGATAGTTAAAGGCAAACATCTACCCATCTTTACCCGACAGGGGTGGAAGCTGGTTCAGCAGTGGGAGACTGCCTCTCCTCTGGTTTGTCGTCTGTAGAGGTAGGCACTGATGTGTTTTCAGAGCTGGACGATGATGCAGGAGGCGCTGCGGGAGCTGCAGCGCTGGAAGCTGAAGTGGCAGGTGAAGGCTGCGGGGCGGCTGATGCTGTTTTAGCCTGCAAGACCATTTTTAGGATATAAAAATATGTTACATATCCAATATTACTTGAGTCCCAAAGGGTGATTGTGTTTAAGTGGTCATCAATATGTATTTTACTTTGGAGTGTCATTGCTTAAGCAATGTCTTGGTTATCCTAAATGATACTGATAAAGGTCCTCACTCCTAGGACATAACTTGAGTTTGTTTTGAATAGGTTGCTCAATTAACAACTTTTTTTTATTTTTTATTATTAAAAGGTTTATTTAGATAGGGACAAATACAAAAAAACATAGATAAGCTTTTACAGTTATCTGATGTATGTATCATGGTGTTTTTAGCCGAAGCTAATTCACAACACTTGTCCTTAGGGCTTTTGGTTAAAAATAAAAAATACTGATTTACATTATTAAAAATTAGACAAAGATGAAATAAAATGGAATGAAATGAAGAAAGAAAGTATACCGAGAGAGCACAGTGTAAAAACTAAATATGAGAGCAAGATTGTTCCTAAATTAGCCACAATTAATTAACGACTTTAATGATATGCATTAACAGATACAAAATCCCATTCGTTTATTTTTTCCAATGTATTAAAATTGGTGAAACTATTTCAACGGGGACAGCTCTGCATGAAGACAATATATCCTAATCATTGTTTTCTATACTGTCCTATTATTTTTAGTTAGTTAGTGTTACAGCAGGTAGATTTGAACAGGATCAAGACCGCTTCTCTCTTTCTCCAGCATGAGAAAAATACTCATCAAATTCTTATGTGGAATACAGCAATGTCATTCTAGGAAGATTATCTTATCTTTGTTTGGAACAAGTTAACTGCAATGTACAGGAATATATTAGGAGTAAATCAGAGCCAGGCATTGACAACACTGACCCCACTCCAAGTCAGCAGACGTGATCACTTTGTGCGCTACTTGTTCTAGCGCACCATAAGAGCCTGTTCAACAGCTCCCACAGACAGACATAATACAAGTGGTTGGCAGTGGAAAGAGAAGGTTACAAAACCTAATCATTGTTCAGTGTTAGCTCATTTTAATAGCATTCAAGGATTTTGCTGTTCTACAAATCTTTTCAACAAAAAAAAAACCTGCCATTCCCTGAAACAACTTCTAATTCACAAACCTTTGTCACCATGACGACCACAAAGTTCTTTTCATCGATTTTGTATTCTTTGAGGGCTGTGTCATCGCTGAGGACTTTCCCTGTGAAGAAGACATAATTCTATTGGCTTTACCTGGCATGAACTCTGAAACAACATGCAGGGATGCAACAATGGATGGTATCATACTTTATCACTGAATAGAAGGTCGCTGAGTGGATACATCACCTGCTTTTGTCACCACACCTGGGTCTTTTTGTTAGATTGTTTTCAATTGTGTTGTATATATTTCTGAAAAGTTGCTTTAAGTAGGTCACAAAACTCCTGTCTAAAATGCTACAATACGTATACATACTCAGTGCCTATGAAATGTATTCAGCCTCCCTTACGGTTTGATTATTTTAAAAAACGCAAAATACAGTGGTGTAATGGGGAATTTTTAAGTCTGACTAAAATCTTAATTACTCACTACCTGGTTTTCACCATATTCCCCAAGGTTTATCTATCTATCCATCCATCCATCTTTTGAAAGACATAACTGTGACTCTTGCTCAAACAAATGAAGGTGGGCATATCATGGAACACATTAACCAAGCTGCATCCTTTGCTGTAGCCTTAATGTATCTGCTTTACCTGCTAAACAGAAAATACACTGTTAACCAGCTCTACAGCACTGCATTTTTATAGCTGTACAATATTACTGAGGGTCTAACATGACATGGACAAAATAAATTAATTTAGACCTCTCAATGTAAAGGTTGAACCAATCTAGTGTGTGGACATTTACACAATGCACTAGCTACAGCAGATGTGGAAACAGATCCTTACTTATAATTACATCAGTTCTATTCCAACTTATCAAAATTTGACACAACATGATTTAGAGGGAAGCAAAGAGTTGGGCAACTTCTGTCTCAATAAAAGCCATTTAAAGGCTAAATTCAACAGTCAATAGACAATATATTCTTTTTGTTTTTCTGATCCTGTTTAAGGCTTGGCTACATCAGTTTTGTTTTTATAACACAAAAGTAGAACACACTGCATTTGCTTTCATGCTGGATTATAAAGAGTCTTTCAAACATTGAAAGAAAACGTATTTTGCCACTGGTAAGAGATTCCCTCTACCCTCCCCATTTATACAAAACAGTATAGGATATTTTACAAAATATTACAGTAAACAAAACGCTAGAAGATATGTTACAATGTATTACAGTAAACCATTAAAAAGAAAACTGTGATGCACTCAATGTAGGCCCACTTCAGACTTTAAGAGCACTGTGATACAAATCTACTTGCTTGTAAGATCTGTGTTAGCTTTCATGACAAATTTAGGCTCCCTGTGACTGCACAGAATACAACATCCTGTCAAGATGAACGATGATCCCAGTATGAGACAGGAGAAACCACTAGCATGAAGGCAAACTGTCAAAGGCAGCTTTGTAATACACATCTACATCCACCGAGAGAACACAGAATAAACGTCCTTCTCAAAAACAAAAACATTGGATAAACTATCAGACTCACAAGTACGTATTGCGGACCTCCCTAAACAGTGGAATGGGTTGCAGCACACAATACACAAATACAATAAAAACTTTGTAAGTTACTTTTTTTACTTCGACTGACTGAAAACAATAGAAGACAGTGACAAGCTTTTTTTAAATGTGAATTTTTAAGATAAGTTAAATACAGCCATAACATACATACCAGCATAAATCAGCTTTAATCCAGCCACTGAGAAATGTTCCTTTCCTTTCTCCTCTTCAATCCTCTCTTTTAAGGTCTTCACCTGTGAAAAGAATCATGACATTTTTGTGTGTTGTTGTATTTTGAGAGGCTTGACAGCAGTGTGCGTCCCATAGGTGTAAAGGAGCTGAAAAATTAAATAAAAAGATTTGTACCATAGTGTGTAGCTAATGCTGTAATTACATTAATAACGTTAACCAAAATAAAATGTTTAATTATTATTAATTTACTTAACTGCTAATGTACTGTTACAAATGTGTAGCTAATTTTAATGTGTTCCACAGAAAATGAACTGTGCTAATCAGAACTCGTTGGTTCACAAGCGCTTCAACGGTAGTAATGCTGACGTTACCTTGTCATCCCCCCCATCTGGAACGATAAGTGGGCTAAGGCTAAATGCTGACAATACAAACTACTTTCCTGACCAGTAACGTTATTTAATAAAATGACGCTAATCTGTCTCATGCCCCGCGTCAAACAGCGGCTATAACCCGAATAGTTAGTGCTTCTAAAAATATATCCGTCGTGTCTACGCAGACCCATCTATCGATCGTCTAATTTGAAATGGTCAAAAACTAATGTCCTCCGTTCCAGAACATACCCAACTCCCACTCCACCCCCTTCACAAATGCATGGTTTCAACTCTCACCGTCTCCTCTTCATCGATGTCGATTTTGAACGTCTGCTGCTGTAAGGTTTTCAAAGTTATCTGCATTTTGTCGTCAGAGTTTTTATTACCGGGCCTAGTTTAAACGTTGTAGATCCAACTTGCAAGAATCTTGTCTGTTTTTGTTGGCTCATTACAAACTGTCAGCCGCCATGACTTTTCGCCTTTCTTCTTCTATGGAATATATTTAAGCTGCAGCGCTCCTACTGGTCAGCGTTGAAGCTGCAGTGAAAATGCGGTATATACTTCTGCTGGGTAGGACCCTGTCAACTGACAATATCTTATAAGCTGATCATATGTTATTTATTTTATATATATATATATATATATATATATATATATATATATATATATATATATATATATATATATATATGTGTGTGTATATCTTCAAAATAAATAGCAACGTTGTAGTTAATTGTTGATAAATGTAGTAGAGTGTAATACCTGCCTCTGACATAGAGTGTGGTAGAGGTGTGAAGTAACAGAAAATAAAAAATACTCAAATGGATGTATTTAATTACGTTCCACCATTACTTTGATTTTACATAATTAATTAAATCCCTTAACTTGACAAGAGTTAATTTAACTAAGTGCTGGAACTGGAAAGTTTATGCAGTATAATTTCTTTGCAACACTTCCACTTTCAAAAAATATGAAGACAAATACCTCCAACACTACAAATTCTTAGTATTTAAGTATTATATCATGAAAACATAGAAAATATATATTATTTCCTTTAGCCCTGTCCACCCTAACCACCCCTTATAAATTGAATTCCTAAAAAACATTTTGTTGTCACTTATTTTGATCACAATAGTGTATTGCAAACAGGGTTAAGTTATAATGTGAGTAGAGAAACATAATAGTGAACAATAATGTTACTTTACCCTACTGAGATGAAGTAAAAAAAGATATAGCCTTTATTCATGCAGGCTATATTTGTAATGTCATCCCAGCCCCACTCTTACTCTACAGTATAAGAAGCAGCCAGAGCAACAACTCACCCTCAATCAAATACATTGCTAATATTTTAATTACATGTGATAAAAACATTTATTTCATTTTTCCTTTAGATACTGTAAATATGTTGTTGGTGCTTCTTCATCATGTAGGCTATCTCTAAAGACTGACATTGGTGAAATAAACTTGCTTCCCTTACTGAAATTAATTTAGTATGTAATGCTGTTATCACAAGTTTTAACAATCCTAGGTCCTTCAAGCATGGAGGAATTTCAACATTATCCATCCAGCACTCAATATTCAAAGGCTTTATTGACTTCTATCTCACACACTGCACAGTTTTGACTCTGAGAGGACTGTTAAGTGTGAAAGATAATATGCTGGAGCTCAATGGGGTCTCTTCCCCAGGCCACTTCTCCCTTATTCTCATATCACTCCCCCTCACTTTCTATCACTGTAAGTGGGAATCTGTTTATCTCCCACTCCTCTCAACTGTCTCTCCCTGTTCTTCTGCCACTCTTATCTTCTTCTATCCTGACTTTCCCTTCTATTGCTCGACTCAATCCTTTCTTGTCATCCAGTTATTACGACAGAAGCAGTGTCCTTGCCTGTCTTGGCCTGAGCACACATTCATCAGGCATTCCTTATGTTGCTCCACTCAGCAGCAGTGTCCTCCGTTCCCCTCTCCCCACTGTGGCTGTGCCTCTTGCTCCTGTCTCCAGGGGTCGTCAGTCTGCCATCGGGCCCCCTCTGAAGTTGTGAGCCACAGAGATTACAGTCTAATCCCTTGTGATTTAGAGATATTTTTAAGCGATGATGTTAGACATGTGAAATAAAGACATGGCCTCTTCTAAAACAGACAGGATAGGAAAAGCAGAGGCCATGTGTGAAATTGAGACTTTCAATAGAAAGACACTACACAGACTCCTCCAAGTGCTGTTTTTTTAGTGATATGGGGACATGTTGAGAAAATAAAAGGACCAACGTTGAAATATAAAGCTTGCCAATCTCAATGGCTTGTGGTATTTAGGGCGCAAGAGCCGCAGCATTTCATGCATGCACATTTCACAGACACACAAAGACGTTCACAGCACACACTCACAACTCACTCACTTACTGCAGGGTTTGCGGTTTTGGTCTTGCTGGGTGTCGAATGGAGTAGAATAGAATGAAAGAAACAGAGGGGTGGAAGGGTGTAACACAGAGTGAAGGCCACTAAGATGCCTTCTCAGTCCGAAGCTATTTCCTGTGGACAAGCTGCTGGGACTGTTATTGCTTGTTCCAAGGGCTCTGTGCTACAGAGGAAATCCTATATGTCACTGAAAATGGGAACCATGTTGCACAAAAGCTAGACTTGATGAAGACATTTCAAAAAGCATATGATCAACTTTGAAGGAGGGGTAATTAAATGTGTGAGCAACGGCATTGTTATTAGAAAATGCATTTCCACCATATTTTAAGGTTTTTAAAAAAAGTCATAGTATGTCAAAAAAAGTGAAAAAAGGTCATTGTATAGTATGTCAAAAAAAGAAATTGTACAGTATGTCGAAAACAGTCAAGGTATAGTATGTCAAAAAAGTGATTAAAAAGTCATAGTATAGAATTTAGAAAAAAGGTGATTTAAAAGTCACAGTATAGTATGTCGAAAAAAGTGATAAAAAGTCATAGTATAGTATGTCGAAAAAAGTGATAAAAAGTCATAGTACAGAATTTAGAAAAAAGGTGATTTAAAAGTCATAGTATAGTATGTTGTAAAAAGTGATAAAAAAGTAATAGTATACTATGTCGAAAAAAGTTAAAAAAGGCCAAGTATAATACAGTACGTCGAAAACAGTCAAGGTATAGTATGTCGAAAAAAGTGATTAAAAAGTCATAGTATAGAGAATTTAGAAAAAAGGTGATTTAAAAGTCACAGTATAGTATGTCGAAAAAAGTGATAAAAAGTCATAGTATAGTATGTAGAAAAAAGTGATAAAAAGTCATAGTATAGTATGTAGAAAAAAGCTGATGAAAAAGTCATAGAATAGTATGTTGTAAAAAGTGATAAAAAAGTAATGGTATACTATGTCTAAAAAAGGCAAAGTTTAATACAGTACGTCGAAAACAGTCAAGGTATAGTATGTCGAAAAAAGTGATTAAAAAGTCATAGTATAGAGAATTTAGAAAAAAGGTGATTTAAAAGTCACAGTATAGTATGTCGAAAAAAGGTGATGAAAAAGTCATGGTATAGTATATCAAAAAAGTGATAAAAAAGGCATAGTATGTTGAAAAAATGATAAAAAAGTCAGTATAGTATGTCGAAAAAAGTAATAGTAAAGTACGTAGAAAAAAATTGTAAAAAAGTCATAGTATAGTCAAAAAAAGTTATAAAAAAGTCAAAGTATAGTACATCAACAACAGTGATAAAAAAGAAATAGTATATTATGTCGAAAAACTCATAGTATAGTATGTGGAAAAAAGGTGATGGAAAAAGTCATAGTATAGTATGTTGAAAAATTCATATTGTAGTATGTTGAAAAAAGTGATGATAAATTCAAAGTATAATATGTCGAAAAAAGTGATAAAAAAGTCAGTATAGTATGTTGAAAAAAATTGATAAAAAAGTCAGTATAGTATGTTGAAAAAAAGTGATAATAAAGTCATAGTATATATAGTGTGTCAAAATAAGTGATAAAAAGTTATAGTGTAGAAAAAAGTAATAAAAAAGTAATAGTAAAGTATGTTGAAAGAGTAATAGTATAGTATATCGAAAAAAGTGATAAAAAAAGTCATAGTATTGTATGTTGTAAAAAAGTGATAAAAACATCATAGGATAATACGTCAAAAAAAGTGATAAAAAGTGATAGTATAGTATGTCTAAAAAAGTAATAGTACAGTATGTTGAAAAAAATGATAAGAAGTCATAGTATAGTATTTCGAAAAAGGTGATCGAAAAGTCATAGTATAGTATGCTGAAAAAAGTATAAAAAGTAATAGTATAGTATGTTGAAAAAAAGTGATAATAAAGTGATAGTATAGTATGTCATAAAAAGTGATAATAAAGTTATGGTATAGTATGTCGAAAGAGTCATAATATAGTATGTTGAAAAAAGTGTCATAGTACAGTATGTTCACAGACATTTTCAACACCTCGCTGAAGATGTGCCACGTGCCAGCCTGCTTCAAGACCTCAACCATCATCCCTGTTCCCAAGAAGCCAAGGACCACAGGACTTAACGACTTCAGACCCGTCCTCTGTGGTTATGAAGTCCTTTGAGCCTCTTGTGCTTTCTCACCTCAAAGACATCACTGACTCCCTCCTGGACCCCCTGCAGTTTGCCTACAGAGCCACTAGGTCTGTAGACAATGCAGTCAACCTGGCCCTCCACTACATCCTCCGGCACCTGGACTCCGCAGGAACCTACGCCAGGATCCTGTTTGTGGACTTTAGCTCTGCCTTCAACACCATCATCCCGGCTCTGCTTCAGGAGAGGCTCTCCCAGCTTGGTGTGCCTGACTCCACCTGTAGGTGGATCACTGACCTTCTGTCTGACAGGAAGCAACATGTGAAGCTGGGGGAACACGTCTCCGACTCACAGACCATCAGCACCGGATCCCCCCAGGGCTGTGTTCTATCCCCTCTGCTCTTCTCCCTGTGCACCAACAGTTGCACCTCCAGTCACAAGTCTGTCAAGCTTCAGAAGTTTGCGGACGACACCTCCCTCATTGGACTAATCTCTGATGATGACTGGTCCGCCTACAGGTGGGAGGCTGACCACATGGTGACCTGGTGCAATCAAAACAACCTAGAGCTCAGCGCTCTAAAGACAGTGGAGATGGTTGTGGACTTCAGGAAGAACCCAGCCCCACCTGCCCCCATCACCCTCTGTGGCTCCACAATTGACACTGTGGAGTCTTTCTGCTTCCTGGGAACTACCATCTCCCATGACCTCAAGATCTCAACTTCATCAAGAAAACACAACAGAGGATGTACTTCCTGCGGCAGCTGAAGAAATTCAACCTGCCAAAGACGATGGTGCCCTTCTACACAGCCATCATTGAGTCCATCCTCACATCCTCCATCACCATCTGGTACGCTGCTGCCACTGCCAAGGACAAGGGCAGACTGCAGCGTGTCATTCGGTCTGCAGAGAAGGTGATTGGCTGCAATCTGCCGCCGCTCCAGGACCTATACTTTTGACCTTTACTATAGATTGTGGCTGACCCCTCCCACCCCGAGCACAAACTCTTTGAGCCACTCCCCTCTGGCAAGAGGCTGAGGTCCATCAGGACCAAAACCACACGCCACATGAACAGTTTTTTCCCCTCCGCCACTAGCCTTACCAACAAGGCCCGGAACCCACCCTGACTCTCTCCACACTACACCTCTGGCTCTACATGCCACTGTACCTACTCTGCTGTAGCATTCCTTTTTACTACTGCTTATTTATTTATTTATTTTTATCTTTATTAATACATATTGTGTGTATATGTTTATACTTATATTGTTTATATTCTTTTTATCCTTTTTATATTTAGAGAATGTGTGACATGCGCCAACAACACCATGACAAATTCCTTGTATGTGTAAAAAATGTACTTGGCAATAAAGCCCTTTCTGATTCTGATTCTGATTCGTATGTCGAAAAAAGTCATAGTATAATATATCTAAAAAAAGGGAAAAAAAAGTAAGTAAGTTGAAAAAAGTGATAAAAAAGTCACAGTATAGTATGTTGAAAAAAGTGATAAAAAAGTCACAGTATAGTATGTTGAAAAAAAAAAAAAAAAAAAAAAAAGGCATAGTATAACATGTCGAAAACAGTCATGGTATAGTATGTCGAAAAAAGTGATAAAAGTCATTGTACAGTATGTCAAAAAAAGTCATTGTATAGAGTGTTGAAAACAGTGAAATAAAAGTCATAGTATAGTATTTAAAAAAAAGTGATAAAAAAAGTCAGTAACCTATAGTATGTCGAAAAAAGTGATAAAAAAGTCATAGGATATCGAAAAAAGTGATAAAAAGTCATAGTATGGCGAAAAAAGTGGTAAAAAAGTCATAGTATAGTATGTAAAAAAAGTCTGCAACTTCTGCTACTTGGGCGGAGTGATTTGCTCGCAGCACCTGAGAAGCCCCGTGGTGAGGAGCAGAGTAACAACGGTGCTTTTCAGGTTTTGTGCTAATCACTCCGCTGGAGTAGCAGTGCTTCGCCTTCTAAGAATATATAGAATATAGAGAATATAGTTCCCAGTATGTATACAGTTAGAATATGGCTGTGTCTGTATATACAAATCACAACATGTAAATAGTAAAATGTTGGAGTTATTTTGTCACTTATTGGGAGCAGTAGGCTAGATGGAGTCGGTTACCTCCAGGATCTGTGCTAAGCTAGGCTAGCGGTGCGTGCATCAGACAGAGTTACTACACGCACAGAGATGAGAAGGGTATGTATGGACTTATCTAACTCTGGGGGATACGGTGAATAAGCTAAAGTCCCAATAAGTCATAGTATAGTATTTTGAAAAAGTGATAAAAAAGTCAGTGTAGTATGTCGGAAAACATAATAAAAAACTCATATTATAGCATGTTGAAAAAAGTGATAAAAAAGTCATAGTATGTTGATGTTTAGCAGTTATAATGTTAACCACGTTCACCATCTTAGTTTGGAGTGTCTAACATTTGCCAATTAGCGCTGGGCTGATGACAGTGCCATCAGGTATTTGGTCATAATATATACTACGCCATTTGTACAAGTACCAACGTCTACAATATAACTCATAATAATTCTGAGCCTGTAAATAATGTTGATGTTAATAATGTGTCTTTTGAAATGTACAAATAAAGTGATTAAAAAAATACCTGTCTTTTAATCTACCGTGTATGGGCACTGGTTGTTGGAGTATGTCAGGAGACCACTAAAGTCATTAGGATTCTTCATCTGGGCACCATGAATGTCTATATTATACAGTACATAGATATAATATTTCCATCTGTACCAAAGTCATGGACCAACCAACTGCTATCCCAGAGTCATGATGCTTGCATGGTTTAACATGTTTTTTGCTCATGGACCTGCTCATGACTTCCCATGATTTGCCAAATTATACTATTTGTTTGTCCAAGATAAAGCAGCTATGGCAACCCCTTCTTACAGTAAGTATTCTGCACCTGGAGACAGATATTTGTGTTGGCTGGGTATTTGTTTAAACAGAATGAAGCTAATAAAAATGGCCAACACATATCTGCAAGTAACAAAATAAAGTACTAATTTGATCAAATTTGATGTTGGTTTCATAGAAAAATAGACAGGTGATTTGATTGGGAGAATAGCACTTCCTAGTTCTTGTTCCTTTGGCATCACTTTGCCCTTGACAGTGAAGCACTTCACTTACTCAATTTGCTATTCGGAAGCTTGCTTGTCAATGAAATGTTTGCTGATATGCATAATTCAATGATTTAATCATACATAACAGTGATATTATGCGTGATATCAAGTGTATCAAGTCTGAAAAAAATATAAGTAAAAGTGCAGCATGTTCTCACAATGTAACCCTTAACATCTTAGTGTTAAGCAAGGAAAAGTGACATTTCAGAGCGAATTTACACAATGAGTCTGTACAAAGAGGAGATACATGCAATTAACCGTTATCTGATAACTTTATTATCAAGTTAAAAAAAGACAATGAATTACAATATTTACAGAATATCCAGAGATAAATGGAATAAAATTGTAAACAATCATTCTAGGCAACATCACAACCCACCATCAGGTAATCAGATTTATATGGGAAGAAAGGCAAGAAGGAGAGATTCTAGTGTCAAACTATGACGACAACAGTCTGAAAAGAGAAATGCATCGG
The DNA here is from genome assembly GCF_004354835.1 of Perca flavescens. Taxonomy (NCBI): domain Eukaryota; kingdom Metazoa; phylum Chordata; class Actinopteri; order Perciformes; family Percidae; genus Perca; species Perca flavescens. The sequence goes on along the minus strand of NC_041346.1, from coordinate 20,677,488 downwards.
AAACAAACTAAACATATATACAAGTATCCAGTGTGTTGTCAGCAGAGGCTTAACTTTGGGTAAACTGGGAATATTACAGTCTAGAGACTGCACACAGTGAAGGATTCATAGTCATTTTCTATTAAAATAATCACAGAACAACAAACAATTTTGGGTTGACAGCTTCATTACCCAGATTGTCCCAATTTATCATCTGTTTACACTGGGCTTTCAAGCTGGGCAACAAGCTGCCATACAAAGCTTATTTCTACAACAACAGTTTTCAAACAGTTTTACTTTCAAAAAGACTACCGTTAGGCCTACTTGGAGCAAGTGAGCTGATGCCCTTACTGGAGTGTCAGATGTTGAATTGGACATGAGTCAGCTAGAGCTTAGAGGGATCTATGGATCGACTGAGAAACCAGATTGTGGCTAAGCCCAGAAAAGGACCAAGCAGTTTAGGTAATTGCGCCCAAAGTAACAATTTTTTTTCTTCTTCTTCACAATAAAAGCCATGACCACGAATTAGTAGAGAACTGCATCATTTTCCTTCACGTGTTTAAATATTGTACAACCACACTGCTCTTCTGTTCATTCCCATTACAGTACAAAAAGGAGATATTTTTCATTTTAACCAGACATTGTACAACAGCGTAATAATGTTGGATTGGGGACTCAAAAAGCCCTTAAGGGTTAGCTATCATCTTTAGATTTCTTTTTTTTTCTTTTTCTTTTTTTGAAATGAGAACACCTAAAAGAAAAAAAGGGTTAAAGTATCCTTTCTGAAACACCACGGTTCAAACACTTAACAAGTAATTTTGTTTTCTATACATGGCTGCAAACATGTGGTTTGCCTGGGTTCCAAACCCAAATTTCCTACTTCCATCAATGGTTCAATGTTCAGGAAAGACAATCACAGCAGCAACACAGCGGGTTTGGTAAATGTTTGGTACCAAGAACACAATACATTAATTGTGCTCCTTTACGAATTCGACATTGTAGTTATCAGCCACTTTATTTCCGATTGTTTAACGTTGCTTATTGGTCTTATTGGAATTGAATATAAATATGTCTTAATAATTGCTATTCATTATCTTATAAGGCTTTAGGGCATTCAAGCAGCAACTTCCAACAAATACAATCTCTGCCTTTTGTCAGTAATAACAATAACATGAGAACTTTGTCTAAAAAGAAGCACACATATGCAGGCTATGACAGTTGTGCCAATAAATAATTTAAAGGCTGTTTAAGTTGGGCGATTTGACACCTTTAAAAAGTAAATGTTCAACATACAGTCCCAGTGGCAAATAAACTCTATATATGTGGAAACTATTGGTTTTAGGGCTTTTCGACTTGGTTACACTTGTCTTTTCGGTGTATATTGCGTCACAACTGGACCACAGACTGTAGAAAACATGTCTGTGGCATCAGCCATAAGTTTCTAAAGGGATGTCTTGAACCCAAGATTTGAGTTTAATGCTTAATGCCAGCCTGTCAGTCATTTGAAGCCTAACAATCTGAATTTGGGCGATGTGGAGGGACCTGGATGGAGTTGAGGTAATCACCAGGGCTGACTGTGAAAGGCCGAGACATCTGTCAATCAAGCAAACATTGCTCCACACATACCCAGTTTAGCATGGCATTTCATTTGTGATGCTCACAGCATAAAAAAACAACAACACTCAGCAGCATTTATATTGCTTTCACTCCAGATAATATAGTAGTACACTCAGAACACATTATCAACAGTTTTCAGGGAATATTTATTTAGTAGAAAGTAGTTTCAATGAAAACTGCATTTTCTTTAATGCTGTGAATTAAATTTCAACCACTTCCATTGGACCGACAGAAATCTCAGAGACAGATATCTCAACCCCTTGGCAAATAAACCAAAGCTATTGCCATGGCTAAATACCACTAGACCACATCTCTTTGTACTGGTACTCACTGAATTGCTGCAATTACAATAAAGTCAAATCTAATTTCATCTAATCTGATCTTACTTAAACAATGACTGTGAAAATTGCCACTAAGACCCACATTAGAAGAAGTGAAATTAGATTTTGAGGCTATAAATTATTGTGGGAAAATACTTGATTTCCTGGTTACTTCAAACCAGCTGACCTTTTTTTAAGGCATAATATGTAACTTTTCCGCATTAAAATGTTTAAAAATGACAAGACCTATGTTATATAGTTCCAACAATTTTCAAACCCAGAGAAATCTGTAATTTTAATCAAGGTTACATTTGCGCAGTGTTGTGGTTGTCTACCAGAAGCTGTCATAAAATATTTTTTTATCCAGTTTTAAGCCACATTTTAAATATTCACTTTTTAGATCTTGCTTGTTTTTTTTTACTATATATCTTAACCGGATGAAAGATTTTAGTCATCAGACTAGATCTTCAGAGAAACAAGCTGAGTAAACGTTAGCGGCAGGTCGGCTCATAGTCCCTCCGAGACGTCCTTTGTCGCCAAACAGCTTTAGAGAAACACTGATTTTTAATGTGAAACTGCTTTATTCAGTGTTTTTACTGGTTTTAATCACCTGCTCTGTTGTTTTGGAGAGGAGGATACCTATGAGGATAATTCAGCTCCCGGTAAAAACCCGATGAACACTGAAGAAATCCTAACCGTGAGAAGCTGACTGCAATGACGTGTGGTGAAGACAACAACTCCCCTGATCCCATCCTCAAGTTACTTCATGACGTCTCTAAAAACTCCATCTCTTGATTAAGAGAACCCTTGCGGCAGAAAATTACATATTGTGCGTTTAAAGCAATTAAAGCCATTTATTGGCCATTAGAGGAACTGCATTTTAAGGCACTAGCACACTGGCTTCAACACTCAGCTGTGGTGGTCAGCCTCCTCCAAACTTTGCATTAAATTGTCATTTGTGGATGCACATACAGTATGTGCAGAGCTGGACTCTGGCAGATCCAATTGTTAAATTTGCACTGAAAAGACAAGTGTAATCTCGGTCTATTGATCACAGTGACAGATATCACGTCACTGTTGTAAAATCCTGTAGTTATATGTTCCAGGCTAACCTTTGCTATGATCAGATTAATAGATACCTATGTCAAATGCATACAGTTGTGACACATATCTCTGTTGTTATAATGATCTGCTGAGTGCATAGGTCAAATGTGATCTTGTTTAACCTGGACTACAAACATCACAAGATATCATATCTTACGGGGATGGGAGACTTAAACTAATCCCATTATTTTTATGATTTAATCAGTGAAATATCTGGACGATAAAATAGTACAGTCAAAATGCAAAGGGTGCCACAGGCTGAAGGCTTATACGTAGTATAATATTAAGGGACCTAAAATATAGCAATTTGCTACAAACATTGGGGAAATTGTCAGTATTTCTACAAATGAAGAAAACATGATTTGTGGTTTTACTAAAATAGATAAGGTGCGACTCTTTCTCAAGGAATACTTCTACACAATTAACACAAGGCTAAGATGAAAAAGCTCTACAGTGGGCCACGGTTTAAATGCTTTCATATCTTGTTTATTTATTTTGGGTAAATTTAAAGTACCCCTGTTTTGGGGGAGTGTAAAAGGTGCTTCAAATAATAAAACACTAAATTTAGTTAATCATTTTGGACAACATTCTTTATAAATAGCTTAGTTTTTATCTAGGTGGGATCTTTCACTGTAGATTTGACCAGAATGTCAGCAATAAAGAGTTCTGTTCACTATTGGTTACCAATATATTAAGATCTGTCCTAGGGGACTGCCCATTTAAAGAGCTCAGCCGTTTTATGCAGCACAATCTAATACTTAAATATGTAACACCTAAAATCTAGTAATGCGCCAACTCATAAGAAGTCACTTTTTTTTCAGTTTTAATCTTTTTGTTTCCTTTGACATCCTATTTAAAGATCCAACTCAGTGTTGATCCTACCCAATGTTATCAGTTTCTAGCACAAGAGGCCACAATCAGTTCAACCAAACTGTTGATCATTTTTGGTGTTGAGCATTTCTTTGTCTTCCACATACTGGCTTGGACTTCTCAGTGACAGATCAGCGGGGTTCCCCTCCTTGTTGCTGGACAGGTGCAATCCTGTGTCCATCAAGGCCGAGGCGGAGCCAGAGGAAGATGAAGCTGAGGCTTCTATTGTGGAGGTGGTGCTGGTGTCCATTTGACTGTTGTTTACCATCCTAGCAATGAGGGAGGGAGCAGAAATAAGTGCTTTTAATGTGGAAAGATATGAACAAACATAAGACTAAGGACAGAGGGTACAATTTTAGATATGCATATATACTGAATATATATAAAATAAACGTCCTATCACTTTCAACTGCTTTTATGAACATAACAAAATTCAACTACTAAGAACTAAACTGAACAATGTTTCACAGACATGTGACTAACAGAAATAGAAAAATGTGTCCCTGAACAAAGGCTGGTCAAAATCAAAAGTCACAGTCAGTATCTGGTGGGGCCACCAGCTGCATTAAGTACTGCAGTGCATCTCCTTCTCGTGGACTGCACCAGGTTTGTCAGTTCTTGCTGTGAGATGTTACCCCACTCTTCCACCAAGGCACCTGCAAGTTCCTGGACATTTCTGGGGGGCATGGTTCTCGCCCTTACCCTCCGATCCAACAGGTCCCAGCCGTGCTCAATGGGATTGAGATCCAGGGTTTTCGCTGGCATGGCAGAACACTAACATTCCTGTCTTGCAGGAAATAGCTCACAGAACGAGTGGTATGACTGGTGGCATTATCATGCTGGAGGGTCATGTCAGGATGAGCCTGCAGGAAGGGTACCACATGAGGGAGTAGGATGTCTTCCCTGTAACGTTCAGCAACTTTTGAGTTTGACCATCCTTTGTTCAGGGACACATTTTTTCCATTTCTGTTGGTCATATGTCTGTGAAACGTTACTCAGTTTAGTTCTCAGTAGTTGAATTTTTTTATGTTAATATAAAGTTTTACGCATGTTAACTGAAAATAAAAGCAGCTGAAAGTGAGAGGATGTTTCTTTTTTTCTGAGTATATATATATATATATATATATATATATATATATATAAATGCCAACGTTTACCAAGAAGCCCTAAGCACAAAGTGCGTTAGTCCATATTGTTGGCACAAAGACCAGAAAGACAGGTAACAGGACCTTGGTGTACTGTGCCGTGTGTAAGGAAAGTACACAACCTCACACACAAAATGAGAGCATAGAGAAGAAGAGAAGAAAAAAATACTAACATGCCATGTCGAAGGACATGACGTTCCCACTCGAGGCTGTTGGTAAAGCAGCGGCCACAGAACTCACAGGGAAGACGCTTCTCTGAGTTGCTCGGTGCAGAGCTGCTGCTGCTGGTGGGAGATGCAAGGACCTCTGGGAAATGGAGTTCAAATGATTGGTCAGTCTCAGAATAATTTCATAAGTGTTCATTTCCTATTTGCAACAATATTTGAAAATAATAGAAATATTTATATGAATAATACGATAGAAGAATAAGAGCTAAAAACATTTAAAAAGCGTATTATGCATGCTATGGGACGCTCAATGGTGTTTTAAGCCCCAACGTCGACTTCAAGGCACCTAACTCTATCTTTAACCCTAACCATTGCCTAATCCTAGTGCCTTCCAGGCAGCACTGCCTGGAAGACGACATTGGGGGCTTAAAACACCAAACACCCAATGGGACTTCCAATATTCTGAGAATATGATTGTTTTCTTACTTATGAGCCCATTTATTTGGCTTAAAATGCACCACAGGAGATTTTCACACTGATCACAATTTGACATAAAATTACTGAGAACACAACAGAAAATGGCTTTTCAGCAGATACCAATTAACAATGTAATCCCAAAAGAATTTGTAAAGAAATGTATTGTGCGATAGGCTCATATGCAGCAGGTAAATAGTATTGAGTAGAGTTCTGGTCTTGACTATCTGGGGGGAGGTATACATTTGTTCTTTCAGCAAACATCAGTGTGTATTTGACAGTATAAGGCAAATTATCCTTTGGGTAGGGACTATGTCAACAGAGTAGGGATGAATATGAGTAGATATGTTACACAGGAGAGCAACAAAGATGACTTCATTAGTATTTACCTTGTAGGCCAGGCTTCTCCTCCTCCACCTCCCTGACTTCCTCTTTATCTTCCTCCTCCTCCTCTTCCTCTTTGATGTTGTCCTCTATCTCTTCATCATCCATCTCTCTCTGTTCCTCCACTATGTTCTCCACAATCTCCATTTCATCTTCGTCATCCTCCTCCTCTGCAACTTCTTTCCCATCTTCAACCATCTCCAAGATGTCTCTTTCTTCTTCCTCTTCTGCGCTGCTCCCTTGTTCCTTCATCATCTCCAGCTGTTCCAGGTTGACGCGGCCCATCAGCTCGAAGTTCCGAATAACCTGATCAGAAACAGGAGGTATTAATCAGTTTGGTATAGTGTGCTTTGAGCAATATTTATCTTGGAAAACTGCCTTTTTTATGTGTCTTTTTTTCTTCAACAAGACACCAGAGGTGTATTTGTATCAAAACAATGCAGCATAAGATGATCAGTGAACAAAAATTTTACAAAGATTAAATATTTTGATGACAGAACCAACTCATTCCATTGCCTATGAATGTTGTTGCAAATGATGTCACGCTTTCTGAGCAATTTTCACCTCCCACACAGCTGTAGCTCTGCAACATCCTTCCCAGCATCGACAATGTCTGTTCTTCCACTCCTCCTACCATGAATAAGCTCTCTGTCTCAACCAGGAGGAGCCCTGCTCTCTCATTCTTCCTTTCAACTGCATTTCAACAATGGACATACAAGTTTTACCAGACCTTTTTTGGCCTTCAGCTACACATAAAAATGATCGTCTTCCGATCGTAAAAAAAGTGAGCACAAGTGATTACCAGTGTGTCCGATTAATTTGTTTTAGGGTTTTTCCAAAGAAAGAGTTTTCAATCCAACACATCTGTCTGGTGGGCAGCAACTTTTAAGTGTGACCTTGATCCACAGTACATAACATCAAGATAACAATAGTGATTTCACGATAACACAATAGCACAACTTCTTTGCCAAATGATCTGAATGAGAAAGGTGTGTAATAACACACACATCTTCACTCCTCACAGTCCCTCATGTCAGCCAAACTTAACGATTTTCTTGGATTTTGTTACCTTTGAAATTATGTGGTGTGAATACGTTATTTTTTATTATCTGTATATGCATCATGCTAATTATCCATTCATGCATCATCTATACCTGCTTATTCCTATTTTAGGTAACAGGAGGGCTGGACCTTATCCCAGCACGCATAAAATCAGGGATGTGAAAAGAAAGAATTGAAAAACGATAATCGTGCTGCCCTTTTAAATTTAATGTACTCTAACCTTCTAAAATGCCACATGCCTTCTCACATCATCACATGCATGATCCCTATTAAGACAGACTGAGAGACTAAACCTTTTCTCTCCTCGATATGGTTAGAACATACTGAAGCTCTAGCAATCCGATAGATATGCACCTAGTCATCTTATTCCACTGTATCATTCAGTAGTCACTATTATTTTTGTCTCCTTATCAAGGTGCAGCATAGAGTTGAATTTTTTGCGTTGTTTTAAGAAATCACCTAAATGTGTTAATATTCACTTTTAAGGGCGTTTAAAGGCTCCTGATTGACTTAGCAACCCACTGTAATTGGAATATTCTAATAATTTCTTATCTAATAAAGTTTTATTACACATTTTCAAAAAATTATACCACACACACAATAAATGATAGCTGCAAGGTTTTCCCTGCCTAAATTCAAGGTGGGCTGATATGGATTTTAGTTTTAAACTGCTGCAGGGAATAGCTTATTTACATTTCAGCTCCTTTTTTGTCATCAGTCAGTGAACATGCTCAGCAAAGAGCTTCCAGCACTGAAGTTACAAACCTAAAATCACCAAATAGTCTTTTCCTGTGATGTTGCTGCACTCTACTTGGAAGAAATAGTTGCTGTTTACTTAACTAATTATAAAGATAATTTCTTTTAAAAACTGCTTCAGTTCTTTTAAATAGTTCTGGGTAACTGGGATTCAAATATTTTCCGGATATTAGCTCTGCTTTTTGTTTTACAATCCAGAGCTGTTTAAGATATGTAAATTGGATTTGGGATAAAATCTTGACACTGTGGGAATATAGACAGTTGATTGGCCCAGACTTCACGATTACCTCCATTAAAACCAGCAAAGGCCCTATTGAATTAATTGAATGTTAGGTGTGTAAACTGTAAACATCTCATGTCCCAGCAGGCTGATTATGAGTAAACCATGTTCAATAAGACTCTCTGTCGGACATAAGCCAGAAAGTCTCTTATTATATTGTAAAAATCAATAACGTAAGGTACATCAATTTAAATTCAGTTACACAAAACTCCATGTGTATCATATTTGGACTCACACTGACCTTGTGCTCAAGGCGCAGATGCTCCTCTAGCTGGCTCCTTTGACTGCTATCGTAATAACAGAGCTGGCACTGGTAGGGTTTGATCTCAGCATGCTTCTGCAGGTGCAGCTGCAGGGCCTGGTCACTGGAGCATGTGAAGGTGCATTTGTGGCAACGGAATATGAGGCCCTGCAGGTGGCGCGACAGCTTGGAGCGGCTGACCTCCAACGGAGCCACACGCTCCTCTGGTAGGGGAAGAGGAGAGAGCGGAGTGGATTATTAGGTGGGAGAAAGGAAAGGGAAGTAATGATAGAGCAGGTGAGAGGGAGAGAAGAGCAACAAGAGCTAATGACAGAAAAAGAAGAGGCGATGTGGGAGCGCAGGAGAAATATCAAATGACACACACACAAAGACACACAAATCCCAGTTGCTTGGTTTCAACACAACACTTCCTCCAAATAACTGAGGATAAAAACTACCCATACATATACTGTATGTCATAATTGCAGTTTGTTTGTAATTACTTTGTTTGCACGGTTTACATTTCTCATAATGGAATACAGGATGAATATCAATGTTGTCAGGAGAAACATAATTGTGTTCAGTTTTTCAACCACACAGAAAATAAGTTTGATAAGCTAGCTTTGTAGAACTTCCTTAAACCATTTAGTTACACCATACTACCATTGTCTTTATGAGGTTTTTTTTATTGGACGGTGGTGGCATTTAAAGGAATAGTTTGACATTTTGGGAAACTGCTTTGAAAAACTGCTTTCTTGCCGAGAGTTAGATGAGAAGATTGATACCATTCTCATGTCTGTGTGGTAAATAAGATGTTTGAGTATAAATACTAAAAACAGGGGTAAATAGCTAACATTAACATTAAAATGTTGTTTCTCATGCATTTAATCCATACAAAAATCAAAGCATTACAATGACAAGTTGCAATTTTACAGGAGGTTGTGCTGTGTTCACGTCATACTGTTTAAACCATAATTACAAGCAGCTGAGTGGGAAAAACCATACGAAACTGTAATTCAGAGTCGGATATATTGGCATTCTTTTGGCCACTTCCTGTCCCTCCAGGAAGTCACTGCACCTGGGTATAGTCCAGCAGTAGCTGTTTCCCTGTTCCCAGTCTTTATACTGAGCTTGAGCTACTCATCTAACTCGACAAGACACATTTTTTTTTTTTATTTCCCAAAATGTTTAACTATTCCTTTACAATTTTACTATGTCTCTGGTTCCATTTTGCATGAAGTGTACCTCTGTGCAGGACAATGTGGTCAATCATATTGCTCTTGTGTTTTGTGTGGTAGAGGCAGAGAGGGCAGCGCAGGTCTTTAGAGAAGTGGTCAGGTGCGTTGTTGTTGTTGTTGTTGTTGTTGTTGTTGTTGTTGTGACCGGCCTCCACATGCATGGTGAAGGTATTCCTGAGATAGATTCAGAGACAGAGCAAAGGATCTTTAAATCATTGAGGGAATCTATCCAGTGATTGTCTATCTAGTATCTTTACAGTTGAATACTCTTTGGAAGTGGAAATTCTTTTATTAGGAATGTATGTTACTGTTATTTTATATTAATAAATGTACATAGTTTATACACTGCATAGAGGTTGCAGCATCTATACTCACATAAATTGCATATGACATACTATCTCAAGCATTTTCCTATTTTCCTATTGTCTTTCCTTACTTGTAGCAGGTGAAAAAGGAACAGTCTTTGCACTTGAAGAGCTTCTTGCCACCGTGGCGGTCCCTGTAGTGCCGACGCAGGCTCTGCATGTATCCAGAGCTGAACTCACAGAACTCACAAGTGAGGATGCTGTCTGGTCGATTATCAGCCACTGTTGAGCCACCAGGTGTTGAGCCGGAAGACATTTGACTGCGGGAGGCTAGCTGGTAATGACTAAGCTGCTGACGAACATCCGCTGGCTCCTCTAGGTATGATAGATCTTAGAGAGGGGCAGAGAAATTGAGAGAAACCTGTTTATTATACTGTAACAGAAAAAGAAAGAGAGTGAGACCTCTTCCTGTGCATGCACAGAATAGCCAATAAGAACATTCTCTCTTTGGGAAATGACCTGTGATTGGCCAAAGTCTCCAGTGACTGCAAGATTTCTGAAGCCTGAATACAGACTCAAAAGGAGGTGCAGAAGTCTACTTTTCTCTCAGACCACTTGAATTATACTGAAAGATTATTATAGAACTTTGCCAAACAACATAAAAAATAAAGTGATTGTTTCTTCTACAAAATCTATTCGGTACATATACGTAATATTTAACAAAAGGCTATCAGCAGCAGACAGCAGTTGGGACTATCAGGAATTTAGTTGTGCTCACACAAAATGTCCTCCTCCCCCCTCTCAGATACAGAAGTATAACTATGACTGTCATCATTTGTCGCCTACCTCTTTCCCTCCTCATTCCCTTTCTCAAGAGTCTATAATATCACTGAGCAAGCTCATCTTCTCGCCCTACTTTGAGTCTCCAACACATCAATAAATAAACCACAGTGTGACACTAATAGAATATCTATCCATGTGAAAAATGCCTCATTCAGCACTCGGAGTATGAAGAAGCATGGAAGAAAAAAAATAACCTCTCTTTTAAACTTTTACAGTATAGAAAGCTTGAGATCCAATTTCTCACTTTTGAAGAAGCGGTAGAGGTATTCAGAAGAATCAAACAATGCCACAGTTGATTCATGCTTTTAATATCCTCTCTGCATTGTGGAGATGTATAGAGATGAGATGGCAGATGGAGAACAAATTCTGTCGTAAGGTTGTGATGTTTCTTGGATTTGGAAAGAACGATCAATTAAATCTCATAAATGAGGAGGTGGAAATCTTCTGTGAGGAGTTGGAGAAGGCCTAAAATATATTTTAAGAATGACCTTAATAAGCCTAAAAATGTGAGGATTGGGTTGGCATTCAAAGACCTTGGGTCTTGCATTCATAGTTTTAGAGCCAATCAAATGTTAATCCTTTCAAAACAAACCCTTACTCCACTTCAAATATCAGAATTTTGGACATTTGACTGAAGGTAGCTAGTTTAGCACGGTAGAAAGACATTCCATATGTCAGCTCTGCTCTTTGTCAATGCTTCACTTGTCTTGGTAGGGCACAGCTGACAGTGGTGGTTGGTGCATTGAGGAATGCTGCCCTGTTTCAGCTCCAGGGAAGATTCCACAGCTCCAGCAGCAAGGTGACAGCTGCTGCCAAGAACAGTCTGCAAGCTAAAGCAGCGGCTGCACAGCCACTAAAACACCTAAAACATGGCATCACATCAGGGAAATAGCTGCTGCACCAACCTTCAGTGAAGGTGTCTCTTTGATAGGAATATTCTGTAAAGAAAGGTGTCTTCTTTAATCAATATTAAAGAAGGCCGAGGTAGTCAAATCACAGGAGTCAAACTCCTTAATTCTCATATTATGTATTCAGTATGTACGCACAACACCTTACCAAAGACTATGACACCTAATTGTTGACCCAAACTGCTGATTTTCCATATTCATAGCAAATTTAAGGTGTTACATTAATAATATGAAAATAAAACCACTTTGGATAAAAAGTCCCACCAAATTTTTATTTTACAATTTTTAGTCCCAATGTTGCCTTTCAAAATTAGAATATGGATGAAATAGCTCGTAAATTGGATTAGTCAAGAGCATGATGTGTGTTATATATATATATATATATATATATATATATATATATATTATATACATGCTATATCTGCAATAATTAGTCAATTAAGCAACAGGAAATTAATCAGAAATTTTGATATTGGACATTAATTTTATAAACATGTGCTGGTTTCAGCTTCTCAGATGTGATTATTTGATGCTTTCCTTTGTCATATGATAGTTAAGTGAATTTTATAGGGCAAATTAATTGGGCAAACTAGATATTTGCATACATCTCCTGGGCAGTGGGGAATTATAATGCATAAATGCTATAATGCATTTTTCACTATTTTCTGATATTTTTTTAAAAGCAATTCATTTTATAGATCAAAATATTACAATATTATTCATTATATCAATTAAATAAAAATATCTAGTTGCAGTCCTAATATTCATATTAAATAGACCACATAGACATCACGATATGGGCCTGTTTCTAAAAACTTAATCTTAACTCCAAAGTTATGAAAATCTGTTTTAAGAAATTACAATAGATTGTGCTTTGATGCTCAATTGAGATTTTCCAAATCTGGCCTGACAAGCCTGATATGATCTTATATCTATTAAAATAACATTATGCAGGATCTCATACCATCCGGGGCCAAGGGAGTCTGCTCTGTGTTACTGGCCAGCCGTGAGGGCCTGAGGGTGCCATGAGCAGCCTGGGTAGCAGCCCGGAGTTTGGGGAGGGTCAGGGCCTCACCATGGTCTCTCAGAGAGTGCTCCTTCAGCTGACTGATGGTCATAGAGGAGAAGGGGCACGACAAGCACTTGTATGTGTACTGCTCACCTGGAGGAAAATCGAGAAACAGAGGTCAACAACTTGACCGCGGTATGAAATTACCTGTACAAAAGCAGTATTAGATAGGCAGTAAAAGAAAAATATTCTTTATAATAAACATAGTGATAATAAACACATCCTCCACCACAAACAAAGCTATTCCCATCTGAGCAAATCTGTAACAAATATGTCACTTAGTGCTCCTCTTGGACTAATTAGTGTAATTTTGAGCGTAATTTTGACAGAACTTATTGAGCTGCAGTGTTTATCAGAAATGTCTTGAGGTAACACACATAAACATGATCCACATTCCAACTCCTCAACATATAACTTCCTTGTGGGCAATTTGAAAGTTACAAAGTTGTATGTAAGAAACACAAGTGCTTACATTGTGGAACTACAAATTATTTAGTTGACTAAGTATAAAAGGCTTTAAATGTAAACATGAATACACTGTAGTCTCACACTTCCAGAGGGAGGCGAGTCTGAAGGGGAGGCAAATATTATTAAGGCATTTATTTCCATATTTAGTAGGTAGCTTGTTTGCTTAAATAAAGTTTTGTGCAGGTTGATGAGCCATGAACAAAGGACATTTCATATTATGCCTACAGCTAATTTCTGACTCATAAATTACAGTCATAATACTGACTACTTTCTTTGATCCATGCCGTTACAGTATGTGACTGTTCTGATGCTGCTTCGGCTACTGTATGTGTTTCTGGCAGCTTTGGTGGAGTTTTGAATGTGCCCATGTGGGATTTATAGCATATTGCTTCCTGTAACTGTTGCTGGATATATTTGCTAAACAACCTAATGCAAGCGCCATTCTGAGAAGTGGCGCCATAACAACCAAATCTAATGAGACAGCAAAATATTCTAACCAGAAGGGGTTTTAATAAGACAACTACTTCCTGAGAGACTATTTCTGGTAAGAACATGTTTGGAATAAGACAGCTCCTGAATGTGGCTGCTAAGCTTGCTGGACTGAAAGCAAGGTTACAAAGGAGAAGAACTAAGCCACAATGATGAAAAAAAATGTAATGCTGATTGTTTTCACAAAGTCTACAAAATTGCAAAGCTCCACTTTTCAAATGTAATTGCAACTCAAAATTGGTTTGTGCCAATTATCCACAGCAGTTGTTAACTCTTAGTGCTGTTTCTTGCTCCAATCAGTTGAGACAGTTGAGCGCACTGAAAGGCCTTTTAAAAATTGGTCTTTCTAGTTTGGCAGTTTTGAGATTGTTCTTTTGCTCATGTATTGATTTCCAAGGTGAAGCTTTTTTATGTTTGCTTGAATGTCTATGTCTTTGTCTGCCGCCTAGCTCCCTCAACAACAGAAAATTATCACAGGCGAAGAATTACATCTAACTGAAGACAGCTGTAGCCATTCACCTTTGAGACATGCCAAGGGCTTTATCACCATATTCCCCTAATAACAATATTAACAATAAATAAATCTGGGCTACTTGTGTTATCTGAATCCAAATCTGAATCTTTTGGATGTGCTTAATTAGGTGTATCTAATGTACTCGGTAAATGGTGAAACTGCTCCTCCAGCTAATCCACTGGTTACACTGTGCAGAATAAGCTAAATCAAGCACATCATCTTTATGTGGAAGATAACAAACAGGAGGCTGCTATTCTGGCCCAGGAACACCTTGTTAGTCATGGATACAGCAGTAAGATGTGATTTAATGTATGTATGTTTACCTGTGTGTGCCTTATGCAGGTGGCTCTTCAAGCGACTCACGTAGGCAGATTTAAAGGGGCAGAGTTTGCACTTGAAGGGCTTGTGGTGTCCGTGGTGAGACTGCACATGTCTGTCCAGACTGCAAATGAGACAAAATATACAAAAGGAAAAAAACAGAAGGGAGGGTATGAGATAAGAGGATAAAAAGACGGGAAAACAAATAGATGGATTGAGGACAAAATGATAGCATATAAAGAGAGAAAGTGACAAGAATAGAGTACAGGAAAGAAAGAGAGAGAGCTCTACTCAACAGCATCCACTTTGATGATTTCAACAGCAAGGTTTTTCAGCAGCATCTAAAGCGCTCAATTCTGTAAACCTCACAAACAACAGCCACACATTTCCAATGACTACAGAACAAGGAGCCGTGGGGTGAACTCATCTACCCACAATCCCTTGGTAGGAGAGAGCGTGTGAATGCCTGTGGGGACAGTGGCTGTGTTTTTAATGCCAGCCTCCTAGGTGGCATGGGAATGCAGCTTCTTTCTGGGTCAGGGCACATACAGTACAGAGGGATTACACCTGGGAGCTCAGAGGAGATGAGGACTCTCTCTTCCCCTCTCGCTCTGTGTCTCTGTGATGGATAAAGCAAATCACACTACCAAAATGTCTGCTTCGCTGTAATGTTTGTCTTACTCTCCTAGGAGGCAGGAAGTCTTAGAGAAGATTGAGGATTCAAAGGGGTTGTGAAAGGGTAAACAGAATAAGGTGTAAAAGTGTGCTCTGTACATAATACGTTTAAAATCCAGTTGATTTGCACAACATCTGGTAGAAGACTGGTAAGCTATACATGGGTGAGAGTTTAAAATGTACTGCTACCAGGGCTACATATTGCACACTATTGACTGAATGGCTGGAGGTATTTATATTCTATAATTACCTCATAATATAGTTGGCCATTCTCACACTGGATTTAAATTGCCTCTACATGCATGTGGGATATACAAGATTATTGTTTATAATTTTATCACATTAATATCTGAGGCTCACTGTTTACTGTCCCCTCTCCCAAAGCCATGTCACAGCTGTTTTAAGTTACTGCTAATCCAAGCTAAGTACTTTTTACTGACAGTGCTTCACATTAAAAGCATTCAATTGGCAAGCCATGGGGTAGATTTTATTGTGAAGCTGATGCAGGAAACTCAGTTTGACTGTCACCAAGGTTTGAGATGACCACAAGCGTTCATGAAAATTGCATTGCAAACATCTTCCTAAATGTTATGTCAGCAGATCATCTCTAAGTGTTTGCTGTAGTATTAAACCCCACTTGCTGACACCACCAGTAACTACAACTGGAACTAACCTTATTGAAAAGCACAAATGAAAGAAACTGGACAGTCAGAATTGATGAAAGTTCAATGGAGGATCAATGGATCAACAGCAAAGTTGCCCAATTTAGTCTAATTTACTCCTACACACAGGTATGAACAGTGTTAGAGGTGTCATTCATAGACTCTGCTCCTCCCTCCTTACTTGTGTCTGAACGGTGAGACGAACTGGCAGTACTGGCAGCTGTATTTGTCTTCTCTGCTGAACAGTGCCATGGCTGAGTGGCTCCTCTCATGGGACCTCAGTCCCTGCATGGACATAAAGACTCGGTCACACTGGGCACACGGGTGACCCCCTGCTGCTAATCGCTGCTTCAGTTCGCCCTCTGATACCACGGCCCTCGCTGCAGCCACGAGAGCTGCTGCCCTTCCTTCAATAGCATCCGTTTTTGGTTCCAGTGGCTCAGCGGCAACAGCAACACCACCAGAAGCTGTGGAAACCAAGGATTGACCGACCATCGTAGCCGCGGGTCTCTCGATGCCATCGGCTTCAGACTCAGCTGCTTCATCCCCCTCGAGGTCGCCGTTAGTCAGGCTCTCTGAAGGCAGGGTCAGGGGGACCTCGCTGACTTCCTGCTGCAAAACAAAAAGGAGAAGTCTCAGATGATCAGTAACTTTCTGTGCCTGCTGTTAAAAGCACATAAGCAACAGTTGAGAATCTGTATAACACTGGTTCTAGTGTGCTGTATCAGTGAGATCATTTCAGTTAAGTGTTGGTTACAGCTTTCTCACTTACGCTCTGTAATGTCAACTGGATACATGTGTGCTGATTTCATTGGCCTGAAAAGTATTTCTATGCAACGCACTTTCATTAACCACCTGTCCAAACTACTTTAAGCTGCTGTGTCAGCCTGTAACTGAAAGTGTTTCTGGTCCAAGAACGTATTACTGAAAAACATGACTGGTTCAAGTCCAGCGTAGGCAAGCCTTAACAGTTACCTGAGGCCAACTCCATTCCTGACCTGAAACTCAGTAGTCTACAGGTATTTACTGACACACCATACTTAGTTAATATCGAGTTGATTGCATTATTATAATAGAATGTGACATGATAACTCAAGTCCAACCACTCAAATCTGTCCAGGACCTTTGTTACATATCATTCCCAACTCTCCTCCATGTTTTAAATATATCTCTCAACCGTATAAGAATAAAATTCTTATTAACAAAGTCGATCACAATATGCATCCAGTTTCCTATGATTAATAAACTTAATTACTAGATGATGCTGCTTAATCACCCAGAAAATAAATGGGAGGATACAAAACTGATAAGGACCTAAAACAAGACCTTGCACATTCGCACATCTACCAACAACAACTCAAACTAAACGCTAAACAAAACTCCATATAGTTCCTCTTTCTTCATCTGCTGGAGTACTGGCTGGTTTCTGTAATCGTCACAAGTAGACAGACAATCACCATGACTTTTTTATTGCCCTGAGGAAGCTCATTCTTTCTGTTTAAGGACCTGACCCTGCACTTCATGCAGCCATAAATAAGATGTGGCATCCACAGGCCCAACCTTGCCATCCAGTCTGCCCTGACTGCACTGTCAGCCTGATTCAACTGTATCAGAAACCATTGCAGTTCTAGAGTTGAAACTGTATTCATGATACTATAAAAAGCATAGTATCTACCTTATGGTACCTTGCTCCAGAGCACCATAGCAGTGCCCAAGAGGTGAACTGGTATCTCTCCAGCTACCAATCCACACTTCATACTTTGATCCATATGGGGACTTGAACCAGTAACCCTCTGGTTCCTAACCCAACTCCCTATGGACTAAGCTACGTCCACAAACACCCAGATAGAGCTGTAATCGGGCCTTAAAAGTATGGCCCGAAAAGGCACGAGCCCGACAGAGTTTGGCCCGAGCCCGACCCGGACATTTTGATTGACAGCTTTTTAAAAGCCCGAACCCGTTTACAGCCCGACTGTAAAGGCCGTCTATCAGCATCATTAGAGTGTCGGACACGCGCTTTGCATCGCGAGCGGGCACACGCAACACTCGGCGGGAAAGGGAGAGAAAGAAAAAAGAGACTGCGCCGCACGCACACAGCTCCTTTGTTTTTCGTAAAAAAAAATTAGTCATTTATACATTTTTTAACATAATTTATTCATGAATAACGGAGGCTATAGGCCACTTGGAAGTTGGAACATAGAAATTAATTAAGTCCTCCAGAGACCAGCCTCCGTTTCACCTCCTCAGGATCCATTTTCACGCTAATCGAAACGCATCACCTGACCGCTCATTTACCATGCAGCCCGAAGCGCAAGCCCGAGCCCGGCCCGAGCCCGTGAAAAATAATAGAAATTAAGCCCGAACCCGACCGTCGGGTCCCGTCGGGTTCGGGCAAAGATCTTCAGCTCTACACCCAGAGCCCTGACACATGCTACTTGCTTTACAGGCTTCAATATTTATTCCATATACTGAATGTACCTAAAAGTCAAAGTTACAACAGAATACATATTAAAAACATAAAAGACAGAGTGAGTGTATGATGGAAGAACCAGTCCTTCCCTTCCTTAGGCCTTTTCCCCTCACTAGCAGCCTCAGTCGAATACTAATGTTCGAATAGTTACCCGCCGCTGCCCTAAAAGTTATGGCTCACCACTCTGTCCTCCAATACCCCCCACCCCCTCCCCTGCAATGGGACAGCATTGCTTGTTTTCTCTGGGGGAAGCTGACAGACTGCCTACCCAGAAGCCACCGTCTGTAATAAACAAAATGAGAAACAGAACCCAAGTCCAGTGAAACAGATCACTGCAGAGCTGCGAAGATGAGGAGTTTGTTTACAAGACAGAAACACCAGGGACAGCCAAAGTGGGTCCTTTAAGGATTGTTAAAGAATATATAACATTATTTGGAGTTGATATCTTCAAATAATGCATACTACTACTATGTAAAGCTAAGCTAAGTTTACCAGCTGCTGGCTATAGCTTTATATTTATTTATGGGACAGATATGAAAAATCTTCTCATCTATCTATTCCTTTAATGCATTTTACAAACAAGTAAACAACAGATGCCGTTTTGAAAATATATTTTTTTTAATTTAGCCATAAATAATATAATAATTATTGTTAACATTATTTTACCTAAATATGTTTTAGCAATGACATGCGTGTTGCTAATATGAACATATTTCAGACTTAATGTATCAAAAGCCACAGTTAAATAAAACAAATACTATAATAGTATAAAATAAATGTAAAAATAAATCCAACTCCATTTACCTTGACATGTCCCTCTTTGACCTCTCCATACTGGACGTGCTTCCGAAGGTGGTTGCAGATGGCTCGGAGGGTGGGGTGCATCTCTATGCAGAAGTTACACCTGAATCCTATGGGTGCTTTATTTACAGGGCTTTCCTGTTCAGAGAGAAATATGCCGTTTTATTCACAGTTTTTGTTTTCTTTCTGTTTGACATCTTTTTCAAATGTATTTGAAAATGATTTGAAATTAAGATGTTTATTTAAAATTATATTATTTAACCTACTATCAGTGTATAATCTGCCAACAACCAGCTGATGTATTTTGTGAGAAGGTACTACTATTTCTTCTCTGTGAGATTTATATTTTCTCCATGAAGTTAGAGACAGCCACTGTCCTCAAATATACATTAAATGAATCAATGGTATTTTGAATCAACGTATAATGAAATTATTTAATCACACCTCATTATCACCATTATAATATTTCTGGAGACAGTGAGGGGGCAATTTAAAATATATAATTATCTCTTAATTCCATTTTGGCACATTATAAACACTTTGGATACAACTGCTAAGTCATGTTATGAAAAATTAACAATACTCAGAAATTATGTCTTATGTCTGTGAACTGTTTTCCAAAACCATGAGAACCCATGACTCCAATGAACAGCTGTAGTATGATAGACAGTAGTAGTTCACAGCATCAGAAGATTTATTGTATGCTTTAAGATATTAATGGCAAAAGGAAAATGAAATCATGCCTGTTTTATTCTTTCATTTACAAGCTTTAAGGGAGACTCGTATCTTCACTCACCTTCTCAGGTTTGGTCTCGGGCAGTTCTGCGGCTTTCTGTTTGCTGAGCAGCTGCCTCCTCCTCTCCAGCCTCATGGCCCTCTTCTGAAACTCCTCATTGTGGTTCAATAGATGTTTGGCCAGAATCGGGAGAGCCAGGAACTTCAGCTCACAGTGAGAACACTGGTACAACTCAGAGTCCTCATCCCCGTGATCAGGCGATACCACAAAGTCCCTCTTCAAGTCACTGCTGTGGTGGTCGTTGTAGTGCATAGAAAGCAGTTCGCCTGTGCTGAAGGACAAGCGGAAGCATTTTAGACACTTGTAAGGCAGCCATTCGACCTCTCCGTCCTGCTCGGTTTCAAGCTGAACCTCCAGCACGTCCTTGTCATCCTCTGCTATTGAACTGACAGCAATCTTTTCAGGTTCTTTGGCATAGATAACGGTAAAGTAGCGGCCAAGCTTGCTAGCATGCTGCTTCTTGGGGAAGACACCGGGGTGGCGTTTAATGTAGTGTGAGACAATGCTCTTCCTGCTGAAGGCCTGGAAGGCGCAAAGAGAACACCTTCGTCTCTCCACAGCCAAACGCAACTCTTCACTCATTTCTGAATTGTCCCCTTCTGACGGCGGTGGTGCGATTACTTTGTTAGGCTTTTCGGTCATAGTTTTGGAAGCAGCCAGGCAATGGGTATAATAGGCATCAATATCATGCCGCTTCTGGTAGTGTGCTGCCAGACCTTTGCGTATAGGGTTTGTGTAAGAACACAGAGCACATTTGAAGACATTGTTTTTACCCTCTGGCTGAGCACGGACGTTGTTGTGCTTGATACGGTAGTGACGAGCAATGCCTTTCCTGGTGGAGCAAAAGTATTTGCAGAGCTGACACTTGAATATAGCATGTTTCTCTGTCTTATTGATGGGTAACTCAGAGTGGGCAAGGTCCAATTCACTGACCTCCTGGACCTTTGCTGCGCTTGATATATTACCAGCACTGCATTCAGCTACTGGCTCTGTTTCTTTACCAGGAGAGAAATATGTCACAGAGGAAGAGAACATTTCAGAAGCTGACTGATTGTGATATTTCTCATAATGGATTTTTAGTTTCTCCAGTGTCCCATGTGTGTATGGGCACATTTTGCATCTGTATGCGCCATAGCCTTGCCTTTGAGTTTTGCACTTGTCGTCTCCTTCATTTAAGTCAGGGATTTGCTCTATATCATCAGCAAAGTCTTCTGCAGTGACTTTCACTAATGGGTGTCTCTTTTGATAGTGAGTTAGGACACCGTGGATTCGGGAGTTTACATACGGACAGTGACGACATTTATACACAGAACTGGGGTTGATGTCTGCCTCCTGTGCAAAATCTGCAGCTTTTACTTTCATACCTGGGTGCTTCTTTCCATAGTGAGTGAGGAGGCCATGGAGACTGTTGTACTCTGACAGACAAACAGTGCACTGATAAGGATTGTTAGAGATGGAAAGGCGTGGGTGGGGAGGAGGGGGATTGCTTTCTTGAGGTGTAGTGACAATGACCAGTGGTCCATCATCTTCAACAGACTGGCAATCGAAAGACGCATGTTCTTTGGCAACCTGCTGGTGGATCTTTTCAGCTGAGCCATTTCCTTTGATAATATCCAAAAGCACAGATTCATCCCCTTTAATGACCCAAGGGTGGACTGCCTGATAGTGACTAGTGATGTCCCATATTGTACAGGCCTCAAAGGCACAGTCTCTGCATTTGTAATGTTTAGTTTCCATATTGCCTCCTTGTTGAGTGGTCTCCGGACCAGCCCATAGCTTGCTGGCCATGTATGTGTAATCAACATTGTGCTCTGGATGGCGTCTTTGGTAATGGAGCAGCAGGCCTTGGGGTTCAGCGTGGGAGTAAATGCACCACTCACAGTGGTAGCCAGCCTCTAGAATGCCATCTTGGTAAGCCCAGTGTAAAATGGTCATAGCTGTGGCTTTCACAGTGGGGTGCTCTTTCTTCAGATGCTTCTTTAGGGCATAGATATAGGGGGATGTGTAGGAACAGTGTCTGCACTTCAGGGAGCGCAGGGGCGTAGTGTTTTCAGGGTCTGGTGGGGCTGGGATCAAGGCTGAAGAGACACTGCTTGACTGAACCATCTGTGCACGCTCGCGCTGACTACGGACAACTGCAGTGTGACGACGCACAAGGTCAGCGTTGGCCTTGGTTTCCCTATGCTTCTTCTGGTAATGAATAAGCACTCCTTTTACAGTGCGGTTGCCATAATCACATTGCTGACAAAAGAACAGCTCGTCTTCACCTTTCTCACCACTTCCTGGTTTAGGGCTTGTGTTGTTAGATCCATCGTGACCATTATTTTGAAACTGCTTCAAAAACTGTTTAGGAGCCGCAATTTGCAATTCATCCATTAATTTCATCAAACCAGGGGTGGGGGCGCCATGTTTGATATATTTTGCTGTCACTTTTACTTCTGGGTGTCTCTTTTGATAATGGACCAACACACCAACAACAGATCTGTTGCTGTACACGCAATGTTTACAGTAGTACATTTCTTCATCTGATCCATACAGCTCTGCGCTTGGTTGTTTTGGAGGCGCAGCCATGCTAAGATTATATGAAGAGTTTGCAACAGACTGCGATTGATCCACCGAGATGACCTTCATGGTTTTCTGTATACGGAAATAAGACGCCTTTTGCTCTGGGTGTTTCTTCTGATAGTGGACCAAAACGGAGTGCATGTTGGGGCTAGCAAAAGAACACACATCACAATCATAGACGACAACATTGCCACCCACAGATTCTTTGAGAGGTTCTGTCTCAGCACTGGCTTCAGGGGTCTTAGAGACCGTTTTCAGCACTGGGCTGGAGGATGACCTGGGGGTTGATGTGGCCGAGTTCAAATTCTTGGGGCCAGAGTTTAATATTTCCCTCAGGGTTTGTGATTCACCCGTTTTATGGGACTGCTCCACTACATAGCTGGAGAAGATCATAGCATTGTTGATTTTTACTGTAGGGTGCATTCTTTGGTAATGGGGCATTAGGCTCCTGACATTGGGGCTTGTGTATGAACAAAAGCGGCACATGTATACCAGATTTGGTTGGTTGAAGTTCAGCACATTGCTTGCTTCAGGGTGGTGATCCATGTAGTGTTGGTGCAGATCGTTGTAATTTGTGTATTCGATGTAGCACTCTAAGCAGCGGAAGACCGCACTCTGGTCCTCGGGGTCCAGGATGTACTTAAAGCTGAACTTGATGTAAGGATGCATCCTCTGGTAATGGGTGCTAACGCTGCGAGCTGATTTGTTGTGGTAATCACAGTGTTTACAGTAGAAACGTGTAGTTCCCGGTTCCTCTGAATAATCAGTGTTCTCTTGAATGGCATTGTCGCTGGGTTCAGCAGAGATGTTTTCACTATCATCTGAGAGAGTCAGTGATATAGGAAGGTTTCTAGTTTTTGACTTAGGGTTGCTTTTTCTTTTCCCTATTCTGCCTCCCTCGTGAGAGATCATTGATTCTCTTGCATGAAGCTGTTGTGTGTTATAATTGAAGACATGGTTTTTATTGTCATGGTTTCTACCCTCTTTATCAGAACTGGTGTGATTTTCTCCTGCATCTTCATCATCCATGTCATCTAGGTTTATGATCATGTCCTGTTGGCTTTGGCTTATCTTACTTTGAAGGTTACTGGCAATTTCATCAATTCTAGTTCTCTTCTTAACCGAGGACAAATCCAAAGGCAAGTCATTAATGGACTTCCTGGCTCTTTTCCCTGTTACTAAGGGCTTTTTGGTGGCAAGTCCTAAAATGGAGGTCTGGGTTTTTTGTAGAAAGATTGGAGAAGCATCTATTTCAGAGTCGGTCTGGTCAGTCAGCTGGCTTTCAAAGACAGTGGGATCTAGGTCATCACAGTAGGAATGCTTGTGCTGCTGGTGAACCCTCAGACCTTTCAGAGTGGTGGTAGAGAAGCTGCAGAGCGTGCAGCGATGAGGGTTCTGCTGCTCGTTCGGTGTGCTGGTTATCTTTTTTCCATTGACTTTGGAGCTTACATTACCTCCGTTAACTGGCTCTGTAGCGTTTTCATTGTGAGGATCTGGACTATCGCTTGTTAAGTCCATGGTGTCTAAATCTGAGGATATGTGGCTCTGTTTGTGCGTGCCTAGTTTAAGAGGGCTGGTGCAAATAAACGGGCATTCATCACATTTATACACTGTGGTTTTACCAGAAAGGTGAATGTTTTCAATGTGGCGGGAGATGCTCCGCCTGTGCATGGTGAGGAAGGAGCAGAAGGGGCACTGAAAACGGTTCATGTACTTTCTAAATGGTATTCCTTTAGTCTCCAGTAATTTATTGTCCTCATCAGTTAAAAGCTGCTTTGCATCTGCAGACAGGGTCCCAGTATAGCTAGGATCATCTATGTCGCCCAACTCTTCCTCATCATCATCCTCTAAGCTGCTACGAGAGTCCTCCTCATTAAATAAATTGGCATCCATGCCTACGACACTATTGGAGATGTCAGCTGAAGCAAACCTCTTGGACAAAATGGAGGAACCTGTGCTGTTGGGTGTTACTGCACGAATCTGTGCATATTGAAAGGTAGAGATCTCTGGGACTGTCTTCTCTGACACGTTTTCGTCTGTTTTTCCTACCGGCTCTTCCTTTTCACAAACGTCAGTTGAACTCATCCTTGATCTAGTCGGGCTTCGGGAAGCAGAGGGAGAATCTGGTTTGGGTGAGCTTGCACTTGACTCCCCTTCCAGCTCCGCAATAGAAGAAACTATCTTGACCTTGTCACTGTGTTCCTTCACCACGTGATTAGTCCAGCTGTCCTTCTGGTCAGTCTGATAGTCACACCATTCGCAGGCAAATGTTCCCTTCGTGAGTACAATGGCTGAGTCCGATTCCTCCGTGGTCTCTGCGTATTCTGAAGGATCTCCAGCGCTCTCAGAGGGAACCTTGCTATGATACATTAGTTGGTGTTTCATTATCCTTGCTTTGCGTGGAGACTGGTATGTGCAGTACTGACAAGAATACACCTTTGAATGGTCATTGTGCATTATAACGGTGTAGCTGGACCGCTTAGCTGTCTGGGAGGAGATACTTGCATCTGAATCTTCCTCTACAACATTATGCACTTTTTTGGTGTGATTTTTTAAGAATGACTTCGATCTGAAGTAACGAACACAGAACTTGCACTGATAAAACGGCAGGTGGGTTTCAGCTGTCTGCTTTTGTTGTGTTTGGTTGGAATTGTCAGTAGAGATGGGGCCTAAAAAAGATTTAAAAAAGTATGTGAGATGTTGGCAATTGCTGGAAAACAGAAAATTAGTACATTTAGTTGTTATTTAAACTTTCGGTTGTTTCGCTTAATAAAACCAGTATATAAGTAATATTCTGCTTTTATTAAAACGTTTTGTTGTTTCAGTCAATAAAACTAGCAACAACTCATACATGTTAAGCTCCATGAAATCCTCCTACTATGAAGAGTTATTTGAAACCAAAACAGAAGTGTTTCCTAATCCATAACAAATTAAACTGTAACATCTGATTTCATGTGGTGGACATACTCATTCCAGCTTTAGGAGGCGTATAATCCTTGTCATCCTTGTCCTCATATTCCTCCTCTTCCTCCTCATCTTCATCCTCATCTTTCAGAGAGTCAGACTCATCTGCGTCTGCAGGCTGCAGGAAAACGGTGTGCACTTCCTGAATGTGGGTCTTCAAGTCATCATATGACTCGGCACGAAAGTCACAGCCGTCACACTGCAATACCTCCATTACTGAAAAGAGGGAGCACTCCCTGGAAAATCAGGGAAACCTGCAATGAAAATGAGAGAGAAAAAAATGTATGAGGACTTGTAGCATTTTCCAAAGAGTACACAGCAGAATACATGTCTAATTAAGTGGGTGTGATTGAAAATAAAAATAATGTATGAGACTTGTGTTAAAATATACATATGAGCCATTTTTACAGTGCAAGTTAAGGGGTATTTATTATAGCAAGGAGACCCGTATGTACAGAGCTATTACAATGCAGGCATAATATTAGTCTATAATCCTTACATATTCAGTTTAGTGAACATGCCCTTCAATGGAAAATGAGCTTAGTAATGATCTAGCATGATTACCAATGGCAATTCCTGCTGTGAACAAATACTAATCAAGTGCAGGTTGGATGATGCACATTTTTCACATAAAAGGTATAAGACAATGGCCAGCAAAAGATATAATGCTTTCAAATCATCATGATTATGTGTTCAAAAGAGTCTCATCTGATAGCTTTATAGAGCCTCTTCAAGTTGCATTTGAAATAATTTGGTCCAAAATGTGGTACATTGTTGAAAATTTGGCACTGGAGGGAAACTCTGGATATATGAAGACACAACATACTCTGAATTTATTTCTTTATGGCTGTTTTGATGTTAAATAATATGTGGGACTGATGAGATGATATAATAAAAGCAGAAATGTCACAGAAATAAATACATTTTATAAAAAAAAGTTATATTCCCAAAAATGTACTAAAGAAATATTTGTTCATTTATGCAAAAGCGCAACAAATTCCTGTTGTTTAATTATCAAAACAAAACCACACAGATACAGAATCACAAATTCATATAAAATTGAGATTATTTTCACTGCAGCTGTCCACAAACTCTGATAGAAAGCCATACAAAACATGACAAAGAGAAGAATTCAGCAGATGCTGATGTTACTCAGAATACTAAAAAGGTCTAATTTTTTAGCATAGCATCATTCTAAGAACAATGGAGGACAGAGAAGGGATTATGGCCTGATTGTCCCATTTTTATTACCTTGGGATAAGCAACAGCTGGAGAGCAGCTCCACAGCTCAGTATTTAGAGCAGACTATTCCATCAGATTGTATCAACTGCTCTGAAATAAGATTGAATGAATCAACGGAGAGATGAAAGCTTTATGCAGGCTTCTCTCTTTGCAGTTTGGACTTGGCCAGAGAAATGGAAGTTGATGATGTGGCCATCATTTCACAGCTCTTTCATCATCGCTTTCTTATCAATTGTCATTTTGTCTTGCAAACCATATAATATCACAAATAGCATTTGTAGCTCACGTTACTTCTGAGATGGGTAGTTAAAGGGCACACTTTACAACCTTGGCTCACAAATCAAAACATAATCAATATTACTCCAACACCCCATGAATTTAGCTTTAAAATGCAGTAATAACATTGTGAGTGAATCATATTACTGTTGTATGTCTGCTAATTATACTGTAAGTATATGTCAAGAGATCTAACAAGTAATCCAGCTTCAAGAAAATTAAAGAAATGGAAGCTTAACAGGAATTCAACTAGCACCTCTCTGACTCAGTCTTTACAGGAACTGTTGTGAGTTTTACAAAGCTGATATGTATAACAAGGTTCCCATTCATATCCAAACTGCTCATATCCAAGGCCCATGCAGAAAGATGCAACTCACATGGAGGATCTGTAATGTTATGGGTATGGCTTTGTAGTGGGATTCATTAGATCTGTCAATTGCTCTCCATGGATGCATTATGGCCTAGTATGAGGACATTTTACAGAAGCAAGTGCCAAGTTTTCACATTTCAGGATGATTACATCCCCAAACCTATAAGTAAGTTTAAAAATGGTTTTATAAAAACTATGGAGACCTTCAAAGGTATAATCATATTTGAACCTACGCACAGCTGGGCCTTGTATGACAGCATTTCATGGTGGATTAAAGCACTTGTGAATGCACATGTGGCCATTCTCCTCCTCATTACCTGCTTGCTATAATATGTTTTTTATCATTTCTCCACCATGGACCATGTACCCTAAATAATGTACGCTGTAGAAAAAAAGCTTAAAATACAAGTCTAAAACAACAATAAGGTGAACATATTGAAACCTGTGTGCACACTAGGGTGTGTACACAAATCCAAACACACAGATTGTGTACACTGCATGTCAGTTTGTAACTGTCAGAAACGACCAGCACAGAAGCTGCAGCATGCAACAACTTTTTTTAT
Source organism: Perca flavescens (assembly GCF_004354835.1). Taxonomy (NCBI): domain Eukaryota; kingdom Metazoa; phylum Chordata; class Actinopteri; order Perciformes; family Percidae; genus Perca; species Perca flavescens. The sequence goes on along the minus strand of NC_041346.1, from coordinate 20,649,553 downwards.
GTGCCAAACTTCTTTGTGCACTGACAAAGTAACAAACCTTTTGGAATTTTAAGATATTCTTTGCCAATGTTTTGCCTTTACTGTACAACTTGACAATTTCTCGACTTAGGACATCACACATTATGGCCTATGCTGACATACAAGGAAGACAACTTTCATTTAAATGAATCTACTATTGGCATATATATATATATATATATATATATATATATATATATACAAAGAGGATTAATGGTTCACACTGCAAGAATGACTTTTTGTTGATCCATTGTTCTTAATGGTCAAAACTCTACATCACAATACGCCATGATTCATGTCTATAATCCAGTTAAATCCAATCTTACTATAAGCATCAGTTCTCCTTATATTCTTGCTGAAATGCCAGAAGATTAAGAGGTTTCATTAGTGGCTGTAATAATACCCAAAGAAATAAAAACTACAGAAATCAATTATAAAAAAATAATAAATATCATTCTATAAACACTATCATAATAAACTTGTACTGCTTTGATTTAGGCCTCTAAGTTACATTCTTATTATTAAGCAACTTTAGAGCAAGAGTTGCATAAATACAGCACGCCTATGCGTTTTCATTCATTAGGGCAATGAGCTTTATAGAGAACACATATTTGTTTATTCACCCTGATGTTGCAATTAATAGGCCAGAAAACATTTTTTACAAATTTCAGTGCTAGTTATTATGAAATTATTATATACAATATAAAGTCAATAGCAGGTCAATAAAGTATGCAAATAAGTAAAAGGTTGTGATTTCATAGGAAATATAGCACACCATATAGGCCTCTTGTTTTTCAGTTTGTCTACAGATGAGATTTATTTAAAGGTAATGTGACACGTATACTGACATGGTAATTCCAAACTTAAGGTGGAACCGAGCCGATTTTACACATCAAAGTCTGTTTACAGGTATTGGGGAGCACTGTATGTGGGAGATGTAGGTGTCCATTCTGAGTCTGACAATGTTAGATAGAAGTACAAAGCTAAATCGCTGCAGTTCTCTTTTAAGGTCTTCAATTCTGGCCACAAGGTTGTCAGGCTCAAGATAGGAGAAATTTTAAATATTTGCCCTTGCAGTGCCCTAACTGTGCCCACACAAGTCAGGGTGTCTTGCAGCACAATTTTTTAACTGCCACAGGTTTATTAACATGTTAGCTTGAAACAAAAACACGTAGCACGTAATATTTGCAAAGTAGCTCAAAATGTGATGTATTGACATAGATCTAACTAATTCAAATTTTAGCCCTTAGTTTATTTTTTTTTTAAATAATGAGATACTTGTTTTAAAATGTTTAAGTCAACAACAACACATTTTACAGTCTCAGTGTAATTTATTTTCACTACAAAAACCATTGAAACAAATGATGAAATACTGAAAGAAAATTGGATATTGTGTCACAAAACCAGCTTTGGATTTAATAGATATAGTGAAATATAGCTTTAATACAAGGATCAAATTCAGTCCACTAATCTGGAAACTGCAAAAAACAAATTTCAAGTGAGATCCAGCCAGAGACAGTTGGGAATCCCGCCCTGCTTCCCACACCCAACTGGTCAGCCAGTGGAGAGCTCCATGTGAGCCAGCCAAGCTGCCAGTATGTCCCAGAGCAACCAGGGGATCCATTGTTGTTCAGGGTCAGGTTACAGCCTCACCACGGGGCCCCACCCTGCTCTCTTGGCAGTTCACTGTTGTTTTGAACAAAGTTGCCTCCTAATGCCAGGTTCCTTGACATGGATATCAAGAGAATCCTTTAGGAGAGAAGGGGAGTGGAATGCCTGGGGAGGGAAAAAAAAGCCTCCTACACAACCACCATCTGCCTTAGAGTTGGCTGTGTCTTTTCAGCCAGTCGGTCCCTGCGCCACACCAAGTTAATGGGTGCGATTGTGTAACTGCTTTCATCTAGTCAGCTGGGGCTCTAACAGGCAGCAACTGAGCTGCTCAGATCCTCCTCTGAGCCGTGCTTCAAGGGCAGCCATTTTAGGAGCTGACTATGTGCGCTTAGGTGTTCAGCCAGCACACAACATGGACCCACAGATCTGATCCTCTTCCTCAAAGGCAGGCAGCCTGACACTGGAGAGCTGCTGACAGAAATCTATCTGCCATATGTACAGTACTGTACCCAAGCCCTCTGCCCACACAGCTCAGCAGAAAACATCTCACACTCTTGCCAGGCTGACTTTGCCTGGTCCTTTCATTTCTAAGGGACATTATCTCTAAATGAAGGGATTTTCCAGAGAAATGTCAGAAACCCCGTTCCAAAGAAAGGCAGGTCAGAGCGAGCGGTATGCACCGACACTTTGTGGAGGGAAAGTGACAACTAAGTTCCACAAGGGGGTCTAAAAATGTGAGGCATGTCTGAACTTCTTTATCTCAGAGCTCTGAAACCCTGAGGAGAGAGGGCAGAGAGAAGCAGAAGGGGAAAGCAAGCCTGAAGGGAACGGGTGGGAGGAGAAAGGAGGCGGTGTAAGTGCACGACAGAGCCACCTGGAATATCTTCAGTGGTAAGCTACTGAGGACAAAGCGTTTAGACTGGGCTCCCCAGATTCCAAAGTCTACTGACATTTGTTAATCACCAACCGGTCTCTCTGCATCGGCGAGCTGTGCCAGCAGTCACACCCTCTACTGAAACTGGCTGACAGCAGCTGCTCTGTCTGAAAGAGGACCTTTGAATAAGCCAGCATTAAGCTGATTAGGATGACAGAGGTTTTGTCCTTAACTGTTGGTTAGTGCTACCATCTCATGCAGCCGGGGAGAGAAAATATTATATGGCAAGCATTCTGACTCCCGATAATTCAACTGGCAAACAAGACGGATGTGCATCTTGTCAACCTGCACTCCCTCAATTATTAATGGCCCATTGATTGAAAATGACAGCCTGCTTTTTAAGAGAAAATACAGTGGCAATAACAGCTGGTAGCCAGAGCCATGGAATTGATTTTTTTTGCAGAGAAATATCTATTAATTTTTAGTTTCAAGAAAGTTATAATAAAAAAAGCCTTCAAATGCTGATCTATCTAGTCCACATTCCTCACCTGGTTTATTCAAAAGACACAGCACAGAAAGATCTCATTGTGTCAGCTGAAGAGCAGAAAGTGTTTCGTCACAGGACCAGTGAGAATTTGGCCTCTTGCACAAACAGGAGATAGGGAGCTGAAGATCAAGATGGCTACTCCCATCCTCTGATGTCATCAGCCAAGGAGAACTCAACATACCAGATCTGATAGTGTGCTTAACAGCTGCTTATAAACAAATAATACACTGCATAATATAAATGTAGCAGGATGTTTGCAAAGCTATTGTAGTGGATTGGTATATGCACAAGTGTTTGTCTTCCGCCTGCTCTATGGAGACAAATGTAAAAATAGATTAACAAATGTTAAATGTATCACAAAAAATGTGTTACAAAGCAGCACATTTATGATGAGACTAAACTAGTCTAAAAAATCTTTCAAACTCCAGCCAAACCACATTCTAAATATGTAGCTGACATAATGATCATAGTCATCAAGAATGCTCCATGAAATCAAAACAGAAAATGAAAATGATGATTATTAGATTAAACTTAGCTCAGAAAACCTTTCAACCTCACTACAACTGTAAATGTCAAAAGCGTATATCCAAAACAGCTAAACCTGGCTTCAATGTCTAAAAACTTGGCTTCCAAATCAAGTATAGGATCTAGGTAGCAGTACACCTTACTTAGTGCGAGTAGGATTTGTTTACGTGAGTTCAGCTTACATCTTACATTTATAGCAGACACAAGAGACAAGAAGTTTGATGCACACCACTGTGGCAAAGCAAACCAACAGCTTCTGCATGCTGGCACACTGGCTCTCTGTGTAATTAACTAACATTCAGATTCTATGACAATCTCATCAATGCCAAAATCAAAGCATTTACATTTTCTTAGTATTCCCCACAGTAATCACTTACACCTGTCATTTGGGCACAAAAGTAAAGTACTTTCTGCCATGAAATATTCCAACTTGTGACAGGATGCTGCAATAAAAGAATACATTCAAAGGGTATACTACACTGGTCAAAATGAGAGAGCATGAGCAATTAAATGCATAATGCATAAGTTTTTATAAAAATAGAAACTAGCTCTTAAAGAGCTTACAGCATCAGATAGTGCATTTGTAAAAAAAATAAAAAAATAATTGATGGTACTAGAAAAATTAAAGAAGTACAATACTGGCATTAAAGGCTTTTACTGTGAAGCAGCTGCAGGCATGTCATGTACACTGAAGTAGGGCTGCAGCTAGAAAATGTTTTCTTTGTTGATGAGTTTGTCATTCAATTTACTATCAATTCCTCACATTTGAGAAGGGGCATCACATATTTGGTATCTGTGCTAGGGCTGCATGATATGAGGAAAATATCAATTTGCGATTATTAGGGCCAAAGCACGAGTGCCAAGCCCCAACAGTGCTAATTTGTTCTTGAAAATGACCTAAACGATTAATTTGATTATAAAATCATTTGCTGATTCATTTTCTCTCCATCAACTCATCGATAAATCCACTAATAATTTCAGCTCTACACTGAAGTAGTTAGTAGAACATGAGAAAAAAAATTAAGCTCAGGCAGTTTTCTCAGATTTCCTTATTGTGCTTATCAATGTTTTAACGCCTTTGTTTAAAGGTTGTATTTTATGCTAAGAGACAAGAAAGACTTTTTTGACACATCACAACAAATACATCACAATTGTTATGTATTTGAACTACGAGGCAATCCCGTCAGACAGTAACGAAGATGTTGTTGACAAGCACTAATGCAGAGTTAGCCTGTTGTTCAGTTTAATTATAATTTGCTTACTGGTTTGTAAATTCCTGAATATCAAATTGTCAATGCACATTTATTTTAATCAGATCACCTACTGAGATATTGTCTTTCACATGCTGTGTGCGATCCTGCCTACCCTTGTTATCACACTTTTTGTTTTAAGTTTGGTAAACATTTAACTGCACAACCTGCTTTTCCTGAATGTGCAAATAAAAAAAGCCTCTGTGTCTCTGAATCTGCGCAGTGTGCCTTGACTTGAAGTAACATTCAGTCAAAATAATGAGATTCTAGAAATGTATCTGTAACTCAGACTCCTGAAGAAAGACAAATCTATTTAAATATAGTTCTACTTAAGAAAAAAATACATTTTAAATATGTTTCCCATTATAATTGTATTATTATTATTAACATTTGGGATCATGCACCATTTTTCATTAGGTAGTTAAACATTCTTAAAAGGTCAGTTATTTTATTTTCAAAGTAACTAGTGAAGATGCCAAAGTATTTTAGTCAAACTCCTGAGGTATTAAAGAACATTTTTATTTTCTGTTATTTTATATAAATATTACATTGCTCCTGATGAATTTACATCAAATACTACTACTAAAAGAACCATGGCTGTTTTTCAACAATACCTGTCTTCATCACAGTATGTGTATCTGAAGGCTCAAATCATTGTCCTGAAATTTAACATCTGCTGATGCAAGTATGGGCCAAGTCAAGCAACAGCAAGAAATATTTATTTTGGCACCCAACCTTTCATCATTCACTTTACCAGATACAACTGAGGGACTTTGAAACAAGAAAAACTGAGGTAAGGCTTGGGTTTCAAAGTCAAAGTTGTTTTTTTACTCATTCGACACCAGGTGACTGCATCATTAGGTGTACGATTCAGAGCCTATCGATGATATCATTCACAACAGTGCTGGCTTACACTTGCAATATTACAGTTACAATGGTAAAAATGACAGCGTTTGGTAGACTAACAGTAGTCATTTGGCAAAAAAAATAAATATAAATGTATACTTATTCAATGAATTTTTTTATTTGGTGCCTAATGTGGTGATGGACAGTTGAAGATATACTGTTTTATGAAGTCAATTAGTCGACTGACAGAAAATGAATTGGCAAAGCAAAAATGCCAAACAATCAAATTCTAGCTTCTCAATTGTGAGAATGTCTTGCTTTACTTTGTCTTATGTGATAGTAAACTGAATATTTTGAGGCTTTAGACAGCTGGTCGAGCAAAACAAGCATTTTGAAGACATCACCTCTTGCTTTAAAAAAGAAATTGTGATGACATTTTTCACTATTTTGTAACATTTTGTAGACGAACAATTAAACAATTCATTGGGATAATAGTTGCCAGATTAATCGCTGACAAAGACAATTATTAGTTGCAGCTCTACACCAGACTACTGAGTTGTGTGTTCTCTGCCTGAAAGAAGTTTAGAGCTACTTCAGTACCATTTTCCCCACAAGTTTTCCATTTAGACTGTAAAATACATTGAAATAATGTGCAAGCTGTATTAACATTTTTGAAAAAAAATCTTAATCATCAACTTCATATCCCAAGTAAAATCTCAACATGCTGGAGGAAGGGTTAAATCTGTTAAAAAATGACAGTATGTGGGGCTGACAGGGTTCTTAAATTAACTCCTAAAAAACAGGCCTACTGAGATGGACCACCATAACAGTTGAGAGTCACTGACTGCCACTACCATCCCGGCTGCAGTGAGCTGCAAATACAGCCACCACAGACACAGGGTCAGGACAACTGAGTCACTCCTTCCACATCTGTGGAAAATCTTAACATGCAATTTCTGTTTGAGCTGTAGCAAACGTACTTAACCTTAAAGGTCCAATATGTAATATTTGTACTGTAATAAATCCAAAAATGACACCAATGCCTCATCAGATATTAAGGAAACATGTTAAACTGAAATAGTATCTTTTCTGACAACAATGCTAATGTCAGTATTTTTTCTTTTTGAAATTTACATTCCGTGACTGAATTTATGTTTATGTTTTGGTCTGTGTGTTTTTATCAACGGCCCAGTTTGACAGCCAGGCCGGGTTGCCAGATATACCTGTAAAAACGTAAACCCAGCACGCTACAGCTGTAACGGTAGTACAGCCATGAAAGCAGCAAACAAACGATCAACAGAGATAGATTCTACATGACATAAAAAAAGTAAACAGCATGTTTCTAACAGTTGCGTGACCAGAGACGTAACAACCCCCTGGTAAATATTGGAGATGTATTTGAAAGATGGAGACAGCTTAGATCCCAAAAGGACGCAGAGTTGGCTTATTTTCTCCTGAACCGGTAAGCATTAGCTTCAAGCTAATTTATCACAGCTACTAGGGATGGGCATTTTTTGTCATTTCAACATTTGTGTACTCACATTGAATTATATAGCTAGAGTACCCGAGTTGGTTACTCGCAAAAACAATTGAGACAGCCAGTAAAGTGATCCCGACTGGTCCTGGCTAACGCCGCCATGCTAACCCTGCTAACTGTTAACGTTACCGGGAGGACCAGGCATGCAGCCCATGGCTGTTTACAACGTGTAGTTCAGCAGCTGGAGCCGACAATGGTGAGTTATTTTAAGCCACGAGAGGGGGGCTGTAAATCGGAAAGAGAGGACTGTGAGTTTGCAGTGTGTTTAGCGATTGTTGCCGTAATTCTAAGCCAATGAAGTGTGTTCCGTCGGCAAGGTAGTGGTATTTTTAGTGTTTCGTATTGTAATTCTAAGCCGAGGAAGTGTGCCTGACTGGCGTGTGGAGAGGACAGTGAGGTTGTTGTGTTTTTAGCGGTTCATACTGTAATTTTAAGCCGAAAAAGTGTGTCTGTCAGTTGGTTACAGAGCTCTGCGTGAGCACGGGCTTTTATGACTGTCAATATAGCCAGCATCTAACGTTAGCTACTCCGCTGTGCTGTGGAGTAATGTCTGGCTATATGAGAAAAGCGTCTAGCAACATTGTTGTGAATGCTGCGGTCTCAGCCTGGCAACCTCCGTGAACTTCAAGTCTGGGCAGGAGGGGGCGGGGGAGACGACTCTCCAGTATTTTGGATTGGTAGTGCAGTAACTATTTTAACCACTAGCTGCCAGTATTACATACAATATTACATATTGCACCTTTAACGTCCTTTTTAACCACTAAAAAAGTTTGATCTGCAACGACTGATTCAATTTCTGTATATAAAAAGTTTTAATAAACTATTAATTGAGTGAAGTTTTAAGCACAAAACGAGACACCACATTGGTGTAAAGTTGTACATTGGCAACTAACGATTATTTGTTCTGTCTTTAAAATGTCCAAAATGGTGCCAATTAAAATTTCCCATAGCCCCAGGTGGCGTCTTAAAATTCTTTGTTTTATCTGACCAATACCCAAAGATTAACCATTTACTATCACATCATACATGCCAAAGAAAAGCAGCTAATCCTCATATTTGAGAAGATGAAACAGCAGCCAAATAGAAAATGTTTGGCTTTTTTGGCAAATAAAATAATAAAAAGGTAAAATACAATGTCCAGACACATTTACGACACAATTCTTGCACATTCCTGCTGTATTATTTATTGTGAGCAGACACAGGGCTGCTACGGCCACTGAAACCACAGCCAAAGGGTAACCAGGAAGCATAATTAACGTTGGACTGTCTTACTGTCGGCTAACACGCAACCATATGTGCATGTGCCTACAATCTCTTAGCCAAGCATGCACAACATTCATAAAAGAAAGCAAATACACATACATGCACACAGTTACCAGCACCATCACCACATCCAATACACACAAGGGTCGGAATTCCAGCGTCAACTTGTCTTGGATTTTGTTTTGCCTCACCTGAAGGTCTCATCACACATTAAAGCCATGAATATGTCACAGAGCGTTATTCCCTAAAAAGGATCTCCCAAGAATTTTTTAATACATACTTTGGAAGTTATTTTGGTTCAGATTAGGAATGGTGCCCTCAAATGCAAGCCAGCCAAAATAACAGTGTCTGGTTTGCAGTGATTATTTGGCATGCGTGCAGCTCACACTCTTGTTGGCTCACAGTTGGCTTTTATCTGACGGCACTGTAGCAGATAACAACACTGGTTCAAGAGAGAAAAGCTGGTCCGACCTGAATGACCTTCATATTCCAATACTGTGCTTCTGCCTAATCCCTACACTGAAGAATAACATATTGACAGATTCAACCACAACACTTACTAATCTATTATTGTATTAGTAAGCATATAGTCTTGCATGCCAGACCTATCTCCACAGCACTGTTGAGTAAAGTATGGCTACTCCACGGAGACATTCTGGGATAGGAGGAAAAACGCTCTGGGTTTGGGTTTGCATTTCTTTACCAATCACAATCGTCTTTTTCTGGACGCAGCCTCGGTGCCTCTGCAAAATGGTCTTGTTAAGGAACTTGTTTTGGTGGAACATTTGCACCCAGCAAAAAAAAATGCCACATACAATATTAAATGAAGTTGACCGTTCACACAGTACAGTAACGTAACCTATTTAGATTAGCTGGAAACATGGATACGTTCATTAAAAGAACTAAGCCCGCCTGCCTTATTGCACGATTCAAATTTCAATTTTCAGTATGTAGTAAGGTTAGCTTCCTAGCTCGGAGGGTGTTCTTGTTGTGAAGGGGCGAAGCTTGTCAGGCTTATTCTGGCAATGTACTTCCGTTGATCCAGATTAGTAAGCATGTTAAGTGGAGACACTGTAGGTAAGTGCTGATGCTTTTGCTCATCATTTTGGACTTTTACAGATTTTTATGAAAAGTAGATCAATTCAAACTAATTTTCACACTGTTGTTATGTCCCCTTGCACCCACGCCTGTTGGGCTTCCTGCTATAGGAAGATGCCAAAGTTTACAGTAAACAAAGTATTCATGCTAAAAGGAGAGCTCAGACAATGAAGAGTGTGGAAGAAAAGTGAACAAGTGGAGAGACAAATAGGGAGAAAAATGCCAACGAGGTGCAGATTTTGCACAAGAGTAGGGCTACAACTAATAGATGTATTAGTCTGTTTACTTTTTTTCTAAAATGTCAAAATATGATAAATGTTGATCTCAGTTTCCAAAGACCCAATGACATGTCTTCAAATTCCATGTTCTTATTAATTTTAAATTAATTTACTAATTTAATAAAAGTGGGCCAAAGAACACAATTCTCCATGGACTAATGACATATATGCTGTTTTTGAAGAAGTTGAATTGCAATATATATAGCGTTATAATTTAACTTGCAGCATGAACACAATCAGAAGTAAGTTACTTCTAAAACTTTTATAAATATAGTCAAAAGACATTTTGTTAAAACCAAAACTACGAGCTTATATTCAAATCAAACATTATTATGGTCCTGAACTACGGTATATGTTACAGCAAACTTATCGAGAAGTCAGAAGTCGTTGGTGGCTCAGTTGAGAACAGGAATCCTTCCCCTTGCCCTTGAAGTAGGTAGATTTAAAAACATCCAAGAAGATAAAAGGTTGTGCGAACTATGTGAACTAGGAGAAGTTGAGTATGAATCACATTTTATTTTGTATTGTCTGTATTATGATGAGTTAAGAACACCGATCTTACATGAAATGTCTGTCCAAAATGATGATGACCAATTGGAGTGGTTGTTTAAATTTAAAGGTCCCATGGTATGAACATTTTACTTTATGAGTTTTTTTTTTAACATTAATATGAGTTCCCCTAGCCTCCCTATGGTCCTTCAGTGGCTAGAAATGGTGATAGGTGTAAACCAAACTCTGGGTATCCTGCTCTGATTTTGAGATTTTTGGCTCTAGTGGCTGTAATTCTGCACCAAGGCTGAATTTCGGGAAAGAGACTTCAGATACAGTATTAGGGGACCACTAAGGTCTATAAAAAAGCATCCAAAAAGCAGCATGTCATGGGACCTTTAATATACATAATTTGGCGACTTTTGTTTCTAAAGCTTGGTAAAAAAAACTAGAAGGTTTATTTGTTTAGGGTATGTTGTTACTTTGGCATCTGGTCCTTTGTCCTAAGTAATGGTGTCTTGTGTGGGCAGGGCATATTTTGTTTTATGCATGACACAATAATAAAAGTATTCATTCATTCATAATTTACAACACCACAATCTATCCACCCGAATGCTCATGTGTGTGTATACATACATACATATGTATGTATGTATGTATGTATTTATGTATGTATGTATATATAGCATATCTGTTTCATTACAAAAGCCTTTCAGTGATAAGAACAGTGAGTTGGACAGTGACCTTCCTCCTCTCTGTCTGTGATCAGAGCCGAGAGCTTCCTTAAATGATGTCAGAATACACAGAGATGAGACATTGATTCCACCTGGCCGATCAATGGACCAGGCCTTTTCAGAGGAGATGTGAGGAATCAATAATGTTCGGTATAAACATTTTGTCATAAAATTCATCAGACATCTGCTGGAATGGAATGAAAGAGAGGGAATAGCATGAAATATACAACAGAGAATTAACAGAATAGAGCTGAAAATACAACAGTAATGCCATTACATGTCCCTGTTGGCATAACTCACAATATTTAGAATTATTTTAAGCCAAAATTACATCCAAACTTCAGGGTAGGCATACTTTTCAACTCTGATGATAGTTTTTATAGATATTTTTAGTTTTTAATCTCCGATATGCTGAGTAAAAATGACAGATTAAGCAGCAACATTAAGCCAAATCACTAGCTATTCAGCAACAAATTTGGATCCTAATACTGAGACCAAATCATGTTAATAACGAATCAACCAACTGTGGAAAACATCCAAAAAATCACTGGGAGTTGCCAAAATCATCACCGTTGTAATAAAATAATATAAACACTGGTGTTAATCTTCCCATAAATCTGTTTCAGGAAGCATATGGCATTGAAAAAGTAGGTCAACCATTAACTAGCTAACATGGCCAGAAACATTCTTCTATAGCACTCCATCTTAAATCCATTTCAAATATCTGATCAAAATACTTTGCTAACTTATCTTACAATTTAAAAGGTGTATTCATGAGAAATAAAACTCAGTTCGACACAATCACTTGCTGCTAGGGCCTTGCATGGTTTGGTAGCTTATGCTGGATAATGTTAGCAAACTTTAGATAGATATTGCTCTGTATTTTACTCTTCTCTGCGTGTGCTACTAATAAACTACATTTTAGCATTGACTATGATCCAGTGATTGGCATATGTTGCCACTGTTCATCAAAAGTTACATAGAATCGCTTAAAATGGAGCTAAAGGTCTGCCCATGATGCCGGACTGCTCCGTTTGACCCACTTTTGGAGACAGGAAGTGCCGCCCCCCCCATTATATATATATATATATATATATATATATATATATATATATATTTTTTTTCCAGTAGAAAAATTACTTTAAATGTAGTTTCCTTTTCAGATTTGGTTTTAGAAATTTTTCAGGTATTACATTAGACAAGAAAAACCATTTGCTTTTCATACGTGAATTTAGAATATTTCTTTTAAACAACAATAAAACAGCTTCTTTTTTTTTAAAGGGGGGAAACATTTTTCCAAAAAATGTCTTGGTGCCTTAAACTAGTATCTTCCTTTTCTGGTCTACACAACAGCTGTGTAGTATTGATGACCTGTACTCGATGTGCCATTGCTCTATATTTAGGAATTAAGATCAAAACATTCTACATTGGTTTCGTCAGATCACAAGTTCCATTTCCTGTCATGGGAATGGACCACATGCTTCCAAAATTAACATGTGGATTTTGGTGAGAAGTAGTCCTTCCACTCAGCTCAGAAGTGTTAGGAACACATGAAACTCTTGCTAAGCGCATGTTGTGGATAGACTCTGATACAGACCTTCAGTTATTTTTAGCTTGCTGTTGGCCTCTTGGTAGTTTTTCCTTTAGAGTTTCCTCTTTACATGACCATCCATCATAGCAGGATGATGACCTGATCTAGATAAGGTGCCATGATTCCTCTACGTCTTCAAGGCTGTCTTCACTATGTTCCAGAAAAATATTAAAGGGTATTTAATCTTATGTCTGAGTCTTTCGACAGTAACATCTCAAAAATGTTGTGTTGGCTCCTTGCTGTCCATGCTCGTCTCTGTACACTTTGACATAAAATCTCATCAAAAATAATTTAAGAAAATCAAATTATATAACTTTACTAAAGCAAAAGTAGCTCACTTCTTGATTTTCAATGCAACTAACTAAATCTTAACACAATTACAACCCAGAATTAATGAGGTATGTGCATACTTGCACAAAGCGACTACAAACAGTAGCCTTTTTTGTTTAACTTTCTTTTACTAGTTACTTTAAAAGGTCCCATATTGTAAAAAGTGAAATTCCCAGGTCTTTTTTATTATAAAGCGGGTCGAGGTGCTATATGAATACTGTAAAAGTATCAAAACGCTCACGTCATGGCTTCCGTATGGTTATGATGTAATAACTATATTTGTATATAGAGGTAGAAAGTGCAGCTACAGTGCTGATGCGCAGGAGGGGGCTTAAAGATACAGGGGAATAATATGTGACCTTTACCTGAATGAATAACACAAAGTCTGGATTCTTTTTGGTTAACATTCAAGAAACCAGCTCTGTAATCCCTTATTTGCCTCAGAGTACTGTTAAATACAGGTGCACAGCCTATCACACGCTGCAATCCAACGAGCTTTGCTGACCTGTCTGCAGCCTGGCCTTCACTGGTGTCACATTCAGAGGGTATTAAAAAGAAACACCTCACCGCTGGAGGCCCAGGGGACCCTTAAGGATTCTGGGTAACGGAAAAGATAATGTAGGTTTACCACCATCCTATTAAGTTGACTGAATGCAGGTCTAATGAAACAAAATGAAGGAGATGCAGAACTGATTTTTTTTGTGATGGGTGTTTATACAATATTACTGCCCTTTACGATGCTCTACTTATCAATATCATGCTTGGGATATCATCTGATTTAATATCAAAGTTAAAGCATTGCATGATACAAACATGTGCCACCTCAGTAATACAGGAAGAGCAGAGACTAGAGGATTGGAGAATTTTGATCTTTGGACCTCAAATATTCTGCTGATGGAGGCCTTCAAGCAAGACCTGACATCAAAAAGGGAGACAGAGTAGCTGAAAGAAAGAGGGAGGAATGTTATTAGTAATGTTCCCAGTTGCAAAACTATGCTAATCCCAGGAAGAGATGATAGTTTTCTATTTTATGTCTGCATCGTCCATACTGCAAGGTCAGACAGTGCATGTGTCAGTCTGTCCCTGTCTGACAGATGGTTACCTTACATCACCCACATAGTCAGACGGCCTTTAATACTTAATATCGCTGCACTCACTCTCCTCTTTATATGCTGTCTCCAAGACAGTTCATTTCTCAATCAAAGACATCCAACTTGCTAATTTTGCCACATGTTTCTCTCTAAAGAAAAAGAAAGAAAGAAAGAAGCTGGCCATCATGGTACAAGTAACCTTGCTTCAAGGGTAGCCTTTGTGTTTAGCAAAGGGCTCAGATTGTTCCTTCTGAAAAGGGGGACGGCTGCAACACAGAGCACTCCGTAGCAACATTTGCCCTCTTTTGCACAGAAGATAATGACCAAGCAGGATAAGAGGAGACAAGCATTAATGGCCATCTTCCGTGTAGCTACTTTCTTCAGGTTGTCATGGTGAAAACTCAACATATTTTTCATTTATATATACAGTATATATATATATATATATATATATTTTAAATACTACTCTATTCAATATATAGCCGCTTACAGTCTTTTACATCAGAGAAATGTATGTGACCTTCAAGCCTGAAATCTTCACAAAGCAACAAAAACAGAAAAAAACAGAGGGCTGGTAAATCCCTCAGCTAAAGCCTGCTGGGTGTGAAGGTTAGATAATGAATACCCTTACAAAGTCACTCTCTTCATTCCTGCTAACAACACCAAAAATAAGTCTTTTCATCGAAGCTGATCTTGTTTTTAGCCACCACGTGTATGTTCAATGCAAAAAAGCACCAAATGAAAAAATAATGCAGGTAATAACAGATCTCAGAACCCAGGAAATCAAGTAGTTAAATGAGAATAAGAGGTGGAAGCAAGCAGACATGCACGTTTTGATCTCTCCCTCTCTCTCTCTCTCTCTCTCTCTCTCTCTCTCTCTCTCTCTCTCTCTCTCTCTCTGCTGACAGAATTATCTTCTGCATCAGAGCTGAGGCTGGGCCAACGCTCCACACAGAGGACTCCATTTCACGCAGCCAGCCCCACTGTGGCCAAGGAGACACTGCCAATCACGCTGGAGTATCAGTGGCATGGCCATCCACCATTTTGTGCTCCTCAAGGTCTTTGACTGTCCTGCTCAGCTGAGTGGAGCTGCCTCTGCTTGCTCTGCTATCTCGTTACACAGATGGAAGTGTTTAACTTTAAGAGCACAGACCTGAGCGAGCAGCTTCCCCTCCTGTCTGTTCCTCTGCTGACTGTCATGGCAGTCAGCAAAAGCAGAAGTGAGATGTGTGGTTTTTGTTCGCTGCAAAAGATGGCCACCTAGAGTGCGGCTCTGCTGTTCTTCACAAGCTGAAGACAACGTCCTCGAGAGATCTGAGGATCGTGTCTCTAAATACAGAGCTTTCATTCACACTGCCATACAAAACATTCTGAAGGTATAAGCATCTGTAGATTACTTCAAATGCAGGTGATCCAACATGTTCTACAGTAAACATGTTGTAGTGCTTCTAAGAGATAGATAAAAAAAGACTGAAAAGCATAAAACTTTGGGGCAACCCTTTAGCAACATGATTAAATATTCCATCCAAAAATGATTAAGTGCACAATTTAATTAATAGCCTTAGGCATGATTATTTTTACAATTTTATATTGGAAAGAATAGGTAGATATATTTGGTTTTCTCAAGAGGTTTCTTCCCTCGAGCTTGAGGAGAAAAATTCTCAGAAAACGGATTCTATCAAGTACTGTACACAAGTAGGCTACTGCAAAAAAAAAAAATTATTTTCTGCACCACACACAATACATAAACGATAAATGTTCACAGTCAGAGATTCACAGTCATATATCAAACATGCTTCATTCAGATGTTCTCAAACTGAAACGCACAGGTTCATGACCAAAATAAACACAGCGGAAGAGTCGGGCAAGTAAAGGATGTCCAAGGACAGATCTAGGAGAGAAACCAGGAAGTGTTTTTCCACAAAGACAATCACTCCAGGAAACCTTCCATTCCACACGGCCTTGTAGTCCATCTATCCGAGGAAACCATTTCCTGGCGTAAATCAATATGCTGCTGTCTCAAATAAATTCTGTATAATCTAAAACAACATATATGGATCACTGGGAACACAGACAAAGGTCAGATCTCAAACCAAACCAAGTATGACTATGACATGATTTCCATCTCGCTATGAGGAAAACCACCTTCTACCGAATGCTTCTACCTCATCTTAATCACAAGTCTAAAACCTTGTTTTCATTCCTGTTTTCCTTTTATCTATTAAAATGCCTTCAGCAGTATCCAATTCCACCAATTCACCAAAAAACAGATTACAAGAAAAGGCTGTGAGACGCACTGAAGGGTTTCTTGTAAGCAGTGCTCAATGGACATTTGCCAGAAAACACTGCAATGCTGACTTCCTTGTAAGCCTGACATGGCAGTTACTACAGTTACAGGGAGTGGGTGAGGTTACAAGCTAGTCAGGAAGGAGAATTTCAGAGTGACCAAAAGAGGACACAGGAAGCACAGCCCCTGAAAAGTCAAACTCAGTCCAGTTTGTTCACGTTGGAGGAAAAATTATCTTTTTTGGATATATTTTTAAAGCTACTGGTAAGTTTATCTGATAAAAGAGGTGAGGTTTCTCTCCAGGTTCTCCAAACTGACCTCTTGAGGCAACTCAACAAGTTTGAGAAGGGAAAGATGAGAGACCCATCAATATTAACTTACCACTGAGACCTCCTTTCCATGCTCTTAAATATTTAATCGTCCTTGGACAGCTCTGTTGCTTCGTAGGCCGAGCCAGTGTGGATCCCTTCTACAAGACCACTCCTGTTCCTGCTCAATGAAGGCCTTGTCCGGTGGCACCACACTGCCCAAGGAACGGGCGTCTCCAAAGAATTCAGGATTTTTTTCCACCACAGGCAGCTCGAGGCTGACAGAGTTGGTTCACTGTGTCTTATAAGAGAAGGGCACAAATTCGGAATTTAGGCTAGAAACCTGCAGTATAAAGCGTGGATGGCTTAATTTATCCTCATTTTCTATAAAAACAAGCCCCCTATATCAGATAGACACAACTGTGAGCTATACTGAGCTACAACCATTACGTGTTCCAGGAGGGGAAAGGTGACATTGAACTGTTGATGTTCTGATGGAAGAGAGGAGGAACCAGTTATGCAGCAGTGTAAGGTGGCAACTGAAAACAGAAACTGGAATGACACCTCTAGCAAGCCAATTCCTTGTTCCATTTAAACCCGACATGATGCTGCTGTTAAGTTTTTCAAATAGGGATCCCAGAAGATTTTTACTGTAACAATGCCGTGCTTTCATGTCTAAATCAAATATCTAAATCATGTGTAAATAATTTGTTTATGGAGTGAGGAAGGGTATGTAAGCAGAAAGTAGTGAGGTTTTTGCTGTGCTATAATGACTATAGTATTTTGGATGTTGGGCCTGTGTGTTTCAGCACACTTACAAGTGTAGCAGCAGGGCCCGGCTGCATCTCATGAGCCATGCATCATGTCAAGAAAGCACTCACTGGAGCATTTCAATTTGCTTTTGTGCGTCTCCCTGGCCTTCTTCACTGCCCCAGGTAGAGAAGAATGGAGGAGTGCATCACCCAATGTGAATGAGTGAATGGGGGAGAGGAAGGGGTGTGTGTGTGTTTGTGTGTGTGTGTGTATGTGCAAGAGTATCAGACTGAGTGATGAGCTTCACAACCACTTCCTTCCAGCGTTCAAGCCATCACAGAAGTCTCTCTTGTTAAATCCTCTGTCCTCTCTGTGGAGCTTTTTAAGCGTAATCCTGAAATACCTTGCAAAAAAATCCAGTTATGTAATTCTTTTCTAAAAGTATCTACCATAGTTCTGTTCTGCCCTGTCACCTTAAAGCTGAACTGCAAAAAAATGTCTTATGTGGAGGTCATGTTCAACCAGTTTGATTTGGAAAGCCTTTAGCAATTCAGATACGATATTAGTATTTCGCCAGTCACTAATTTGGACCATGAAATTACAATTAAAGCAACAAGGGTCAATGTAAAAACATGACAGCATCTGATAGCATGTTGCAATATACTATACTAAATGTCATCTATTTAATAAATAAATGAAGAGTAAATATATTATACATGGGGTATGCTTAACCAATTACAGCTGTTTTAGAAATATGAAGATGTAGATGAAGGGCCGGTTAAACAATGTGGTTTGCCTAAAGTTCAAGAAACCAACCAGTATTTCTACTCAGGAAAACAAAACCCATGTTGGCTGTATGTGAGTTAGTTTAAATTAATTAAACACACATTTGTTTAAAGATATGCATAATGTACTGTATGCAGAATATTAGCTAAAATACTTAAGATACTCAATCCAATTTAGTAGGGCTGCAATTTATGATTATTTTCTCGATTAATCTTTGTCAATTTTCCACAGCCCAACGCCACATATTCATGTCTTGTTTTGTCTGATTAACAGTCTAAAATCCAAAGATATTCAATTAACTAACTTATTATATGACAAAGAAAAGCAACAGTTTACAATTATATTAGTTTACAATTATATAAAACAGAAAAGAGCAGCAAATCCTTAATCGAATAATCATTTTAACTTTAAAATTTAGACACAGGTACTCTACAAAACAGGGCCTCAAGATACAGGAGCCACCTTAGGGCCTTGTGCTTTTCAGTTTTTAAATTACTATTAGTGGTGTATATATATATATATATATACCAGACAAATTTGTAATTAATCTAATTACAACAGAGTAATTGCTACACAAAGAACCTGGGGACTTCGGGGCCTCTGAGAGTCTGGGGCCCCTGTGCAGTTCCCTACTTTGCCCTGTTAGTAATCCAGCCTGGGTTTACTATACCACTACAACACTACACTATAAAACTAGAAATGCCTTCTCCGCTACAGCAAGAGCAAACAGGCCTGACCCACACAAACTTAGCTGGTGAGTTGAACTGAAAACCTGAGCACACAGATTAGCTTCTAGCGTAGCACCAATAAGCATTACAATTGAGAAAGAGTCAAGAATGTGTTGAAGGCTTGTGAAAGTTACAACAGGAACTCTAAGTGCACAGAGGCAGCAGGCATTGAGACAATCTGAGTAGAAAGAAACATCACAATCACATCCAGAGTTAAATCACTGGGCTCATTTGCAGAACATCCACCAGACTATTTCCATTGCACCCGTCTGTGAGACAAATGTGTCAACCGCAGCAGATTCCTGCCCCGCAGTCCTCTATCAGCTCCTCCTTGAGAACCTGTTTGCCCAGCCACGCCAGGGAGAAGGAGCATTGCCACCATTTTGAGTGCTCTTCTCAGCCCCAGCATTGTCGCAGCACAGTGTGTCAAGCTCACAGTCTCCTTGTCAGCAAGATTTCACACAGTGGCCAGGGAAACTGCAGAGTGTAGCACAGCCACACACACAGACACACACACAGACACACACACACGCACACACTCTCCTGACAGGCTGGTCAACAAACACCTTAAGAATATAACGCGTGAAAAGTCACCTAAGGCTTTACAGTGGACATAGAGTGGATTACAACATGGGGCTTGTTAATAAATGACAAATCCATTTGTCCAAATAACTTTTAAAGTACTGTAATATACTTGAAACAAGCAAACAAAGTAAGTACAAACTCGCAATAACAGTCACACGTGTCCTCCAATAAACATCAGGGTCTACTAGCTCCTGTGTAATTAATGAGTCTACAAATTATGAGTAAGAAGACTTTAAAACACTTTACTTTTGCATTTAAAGCCATCACATTGTTTGGTTTACAGCAGCTGAACCCTAATTTCACCAAAACACTCATCCAAAACACAAACAAGAATCATCTTGAGAACTTCCATTTAAGAAACTATCTGCACCCTCACACTCTCTCTCTCTCTCTCTCTCTCACACACACACACACACACACACACACACATATAACAGTAAGTGTGTATGTGTGTGTGTGTGTGTTGAGACCACTTTGTTGAACATTAACTACCTGCATGGCCAAAACACTGCATTATTCAGGATTAAAATTCCTATCTCATCTACGTGTCCCCCAGACAGCACAATCACAAACACCAAAAAAATCCCAGATATTTACAATCCAAACTGCGTTTAATCATGCAAAATGAAAGCAGCAAGTTCTATGGAGTTAACCT
Organism: Perca flavescens; assembly: GCF_004354835.1. NCBI lineage: Eukaryota > Metazoa > Chordata > Actinopteri > Perciformes > Percidae > Perca > Perca flavescens. Next base: position 20,629,369 of record NC_041346.1, on the reverse strand, counting down.
TGAAAGCCCCACTAAAGGATCTAACCTCACTTTTCAGAGTTCTTCTGCTTCCTGTAGCAGGCTCAACTTCCGAGCTGAAAAAAGCAGAAGAAGAGGAAGAAGCAGAAGAAGAAGAGGTTATGGCCGATTATTTACGTATGAACACAACCTTTGTTCTGGCGTGAGAGATCCTGCCTGTCTGACTCCAGGGCTCTCCTTGGAGACTCATCTGCTTTCCTCCATTTTATGGTGAAGCCCTACTTGTTTGACATACCTGACTTGAGACCAGTGACAGCAAACAGGCATCCAAACAGTGCAGGGGACACGCGGTTAACAATGTTGCAATAACAGCAAAACCAAAACATTAGAATACAAATATATATAAAACTACAATTTCACAACCATTAAGATATATCTAGCTCCAACCCTGTGGAGAACCGACTCAAAATCGCCACCAGAAAAGGTTTCTTTAAAAAAGAAAAAAAAAAAAGAAAAAGAAAGAAGAGCAGGGGAGGGGGAGAGCACATATAGCTTCCTCACACTGGACATGGCTTTCATAGTGTGTTTGTGTGTGTGTGTGTATGTGTATGTGACTGGACCAGCGGCTATGCCAGCTCCTCTGTGTCGCTAATGGAGGCTGGTTGGGAGAGGAGAGCAATCCGTGCAATGGCTTCTCCATGAAGCTAACGCGCAACAACACGCACGACCGGAGAAGGGACGCACAGTCGGGGCCAATAATTCCCCTGACCAGACATGTCAGAATAACAAAACACTCCGCTCCGGTGCTGATGAAACACGCAGGCGACCCTCTTTACACCGCCGCGTCCATTTCCTTGTGTCACTTTGACAACAAACCGAAGGCGACATAGCGAGGTAGCGGCAGGGTTAGGATATTAACTGGGAAGCGAGAAGACCCACTTGACTTTGGCTGCATGGGTGCCAGCCGGAGCACCCACCCGACTAAAATCTCGCCCCGGCTTCCTCTCCCAAGTCGGCTGGACCTGGACTAAAAGGAGAAAAGGTGGTGGTGGTGGTGGGGGGGGAGGATCAGCTCTTTCCAGGTCATTCACGAGGCGCTCTCCAAATTATATCCCATGATCTACCATACCGACGTTCTCGCAGACCTTGAAAGCCCAGCCGATATCTTGGCGAAACTGGAAATATAGTGCAAGAGGAAAAAACTCACTGGTACAATCTTCTCCTCAAGCGATCCTCCCAAAAGTTGTCCTCGTATTTCATGCGTGCGCCCGGTCGGTCTAATGGATGATCGCCATCTTTCCTGCTTCTCCTTTGCTGCAGCTGCAGATGACCTGAGATCCGTCTGTCTCTGAATAATGAGCAACCACACAGACAAGGAAGACAATCTGCAAAGCAGGCTACACAAAGAAGTTTGGGAGACTAGCAAGCACCAGAGGGTGCACAAGAGTTTACGATGAGACGAGGGAGCATCAGCAGGATGGACAACGTCTATGTATGAGAAGCTCATCCTTCATCTAGACTAAAAAGTCAGATAGCCTGCAAAGCCTTATCAGCGGCTCAGACCACCACTAGATACATGCGGGCTCTGTGAATTTTATATAGGCTTTCCATACTGTGTCTGCCACGTCATGGGGTTATCTGCAGTTCACTTTGGTGGTGATGATGCTGTTTCACAATTCAACCAGACAGAAAACAAGATAGATATATATAGTTTGATAGATAAATAGATAGATAGAGTTAAAACAGTCAAATTTTATAAAAAATATCAAAATACATTCATAATAAAATATATAAATATAGGCTATGTTTAAAAATCAACAATCCCATTCAACACTGCCTCCATCCAATTATCATTATCACACTCCCTCAAAGGTTGATCATCTTTATTCAAATAAAACCAAAACAATACATTTTTACATAATTTAATACATTCTGTCCCTCATTCAGAATAGAAAAAAAATGGCCGATGTGTTGCAGTATGTTGTCATTACACTGCTGTAAAGTAGTCATGATGCTGCTGCTGCTGCATGATGCTGCTCTGTCCACCAGCTGCTAACAAAGAGGGAGCCCAAGACAAAAGGTGCAGGGTCCTGCTCAGATGTATGTCAGTAAGGATGGGTGAGTGGGAGGGGGTTGAGCAGTAAGAAGGGGCACGCATGGGAGGGTGGGTAGTGAGGAGAAGAGTCTACCTTGCATGATTGAGCGACCATAATGTCATCTGAGAATGTTTATGTGCCTTGATGGTTTTTGTTGAAAAGAATTTACCATGGGTTGGTTATGCTTATTATACCGTGAACGGTGCACTTCAAAATATTTTTATTATTTACACAATGTAAGGTTTTTTTCACATCACTGCTGTAAGATATTTTTGATATGATGCCAGTTTCATGAGAAATATTCTATTGAGTTCTTTTGTCAAAAGCAATGTCATTCAAACCGAGTTAAGACTTAAAATTTTAATGCATTGAATGATGTGTAAATAATGATGTAAAGCTTACTTTTTGTATAGCTGACCTTAGATGATCTTTAACTCTTGCAGCTGAATGCATGATTTTAAGTTCACAATAAAGCTTAGTTTAATTGAAAGTTACATTGGTCCTAGGGTGTACTGTATTTATTTGTCTTGCAGAAAAAATGGGAAAATATAATAAAACACAATCTAATACATAACACATTCATTTAAATGCCATATTTAAAATATTTGTTATATTTATACATAGTAATTACTGTGATCTGTACGATGTACACAGCTGTATGAGTTAGTGTTTTCCTTTTGTCTTTTGCAGACAGTAGATGGCAATAACATCTGGCCTCATTATGACAAAAACATATGAATTGTTCTGCACAGTTTTCTTTTTTAATTAAACAGCAAGTTTTTATTCATTCAGAAAAAGTTGTTTGAATTCCAGAAACTTTGTTTTCCTCTACCCAATACTACGGTGACACCTGAAAAACTTCAGCCACAAATCTTGTGAGCAGGCTCGCTAGTGATTGTTCGCTGAGACACAGAGAGGAATTAAATTTGTGTAAGATACAGACGTAGTTAATCATGTTTGACAAGTGTTGGTGTTGCCTCTTGCGAGATTCCTTTATGAATTATGGATTGTGGAATACATTTTATATTTTGAGTGGAATTTAATAGAAAGCTTCAGATAAGAAATGATATTCAGTCAGTCTTTGTATCAGCAACTTCCTATCATGGTCACCAATGTTAATACAAGTCATAGATTCTCAACAATGCTGTTAAGCAGTGTGATACAAACAGTGTCTAAAATATGGGACACCATGGGATCTGAATCATGTGAGAATATAAAATATATAATGTTCTGTTAAGCATAAGGTGACAGATGGAAACAGGAATCAGCCTTTTTTTAAATGCAGGTCCATAGTGCCAGTTCTCCTGCTGCAGTGACGTACAAAGCCCCATGTATTTACAAAAACACTGTGGCAAATGATCACTTGGCCCAAAAATGACTTCCTCCCCCTTCATGTTTACCTCTGATGCCTTTTCTTTATTTTCTTTTTTACTCAGAGCATCTTCAAGATAATTTAAAAAACACCAAAATTACTTTTTTTATTTATGCCAATTACATTTTGATGTCTCAACAGATCTTTGAAGGATTGTCTACGGAGGAACGACGTGTGAAATACACACACCCATGCAGTCACACACACTGTGTTGACAGCGCGTCAAGTGGGTGCCAGGTAGCAGCCGGGCTTTATCATGCTGCTTGGACATATGGTTGCTGCGGCAAATCTGATTAATATGGGATGGCCAGGAGTCCAGCGTACAGCAGAGGACAGACTGCACCAGGACATCCCCACTGGTCCGGCCTCCCCCGCACACCGTGCCAGGCCTCCGTCCAGCACAGCTAAAAACAGACCAGTCGTCAGGGATTCAGATGGTCTAAGCGGTGGGAGATCAGGAGGAGTGGGGGTGCTGTACAGATTTAGAAGGTGACCGGTGACTTTTTGGATGCATTCATATTCATAAATTACTATTTCACTAGGAAAATCGTATTCCTAATTAAAAACAAGCATCTCCAGTTAATTATTTATTTAGTATTTAGCAAATAAAAAATTTAATAGGAAACTTACTGCATACCTTTCCTGTACTGTATGCTGGTGAGAATTAAAATGCACCACCTTGAAAACTTTCCAAGACTTTAATTGAGTAACAACACAGTCCTGTATGGGTCAGCAGACATTGCCAGAGGTCCACTGTGTGCCAGTGGAGAGGGGACAGAGGAGATACAAGGAGATAAAATGATTGTTGCCATGACAGTGTGAGTTTTCATGGACAACCATCTTCAACTACAAGTCTGATTGTGCTGCATGTTGTCTTGTTCTTTTTTTCATCTCTATGAATTTCCCCCCTCATAAAACACAGACAACCCCATACACACACAATGAACACATAAACATTAATATGAATTGTGTGTGCCAGTTCACTTCTTATGTCATTTTTATATTATCAGGTAAGACAGACAGCAGCATGAAGGGATTCCTCAGACATGTCTTCTTAATTGAAATGGATTTTTTTCTATGAGATTATGATGAAAGAAATGGCAATACATATTATTGTTTCTTTCATCAGTATATACACCATCTCCCCAGAATTGCCTTTTCTCCAAAAAATTACATTGCAGCTCTACCGTATGAGAGATCACTTGAATTACAAGACACAAGTATAACAATGTGAATAAAAATGGAAATAAAACCATTGGCTGTTGCCTCGGAGGACTTTCAGACAGAGATGTTACATCCAGAAAATTGTCATGGCATGTGCCTAAATGGAGAAATGATCATGAATTATTAATGGTTCAATTACTATTTCATTTAGATAAGCCCTTTAACTCATCAGAAATGCTTCATAAATGTCTTCAGAATTAACAGAAATGGTTGCTCAGGCATCTGTTCCGTTGGATCTCGCCGGTTTTGTGTGAAATTTGCATGTTTGCATGTTCTCCTTGTGCTCACATGTGTTCAACTGTCTTCCAGCTGTTTCAAGTTGCAATGCGGGTTGGTTCCAGCTCCCCATGACTCTGAACAGGAATATGCAAATATGGACAATGAAAAGAATGATAATCTGTAAAGATGTTTTACCAAAAGTAATGACAAGATATAATTACCAGAATCCGAGGTGTATCGAACGAAAACCCTATTCAGTCATTCAGGTGTCTCTGAGTCTTTATTTAGCTGGGATTTTGTAGCACATGTAGTTTGAAGTGAAACTTTCCTTCAAATCCAAAAGAGAACAGGCAGTACAATCACAACAGTGACACAGGGTATATCACATTTACCTGCTGTGTAATCTGAATGCAATTTTTATCAACCTGAACTTAAAATATTCTTTTGAATGAGAGCACTTGCGGAACAATTTGTGATGGCAGACAAAACAAGGGAGCATTTCATTTTTACTTTCAAGATTTAAAACGCTGCTGTTTCCCTTAAAATATAAATACATACATTTTGATAAATACTCAAAATGTTCCTAATCATCATATTTATAGAGCATCTTTAGTTATTAAGAGCAAATTGTTAGAGAAGACAATCAAAAAACATTTTATGACACTACAATTCTTCCCCACTGACCTTCAGCAAAAAGCAATCGACAAATATGCATTTTCATTTACTTCAATCAGCACCTAACAATTGCAAAGCCATTCATTCACATATCAAGGTAGATAGAAGTCATTTTAACATTTGAACCTTGATGCAGTCTTGTGAATACAGTTTGCAAGAAAGTCCCTGATGTCAAAAGAATAGGCCCAAACAGGACAGAATGGCTTCAGGCTACCAGCAAACTGCCGCCCAGTGATTTGCATATGCAGTCTACAGCTCGTTTAGCTATCATATTCTAATCTGTAGATATCGTCAGTGGATGAATCGCTTTTCTAAAGAGCTGAGGGATTGCTCTGCCACTCCCGCTTATGTCTCGTCTCCCTCATGGCTGCCTGGCTGTGACTGCTTCTCTGGTGCTGATGGTACTGATGGTGCGTACGAGCAATCTGTGCACTTGGACTGTATGCAGACAAATGGGTATCTCTGGATGCTTTCTTTTTTTCTCAGATCATCAAAGTCAACTCTTGACATTTCAAATTTAGGAACAAATAAAAATAGTCAAAACAGCTAATGTTAGACTCAGTACTGCCTTTTTTGTATTGTATAATTAAAACATTTAAGGGAATACTCTTCCACATTATGCTGAAATACATTGATATTGATTTTAACACGACTAAAAGTCTACAGCCATGCTTGCGGCTCGATGAGGCTGTCCTAAATTAGAGCTAAATGCCAACGCCAGCATGGCAAAAAATGCCCACACTGACAATGCAAACATGCTAATGTTTAGTAATATATAATATTAGTTATAATGTTTATCATGTACATAATATTAATATGCACATTAGCATTAAACACAAAGTACAGCTGATGGGAATGTCACAACAAGTCTTACTAACCATACAGCAATATAGGTAATTTATTCCAATCTTCTTATACAACCCACAGGAGCGTTTCATAAATTAGCACCGCTAGCGGTGGCAGGAAATACAACATACAGTAGCGCTTTCCGTCCTCATATCTACGTTACGTTTAGGCACAAAAACTACTTGGTTAAGTTTGGAGTGGTTTGGATTAAAATCACTATTGGGTACGCATGTGACACAGTACACGATGTAGCTCTGTTTGTTACATTTGTTTGTAAAGTTAAAAAAAACGGGACATGAACCCCGGTCTCCTAAATGATCTTCTGGGTTTGTTTGACACTCCCACCACTCCAACCTCCTTACGAGGAACTTGGTGCTATTACTCCACTGCCTGCTTTGCTCCCATCACCACTAGAGGGCGCTGTCACTATCAACATAATTTGTGTGGTTGTAATTGCTGCTTGACAGACAACTTATGTGGGCGTTTTTTAATGGAGGACAGTTTCAAATGTCAGTAGTTTTACAGGTTCTTGGTTATAAACCAAAAGATTGGACCCATTCAAGACCTGGTGATGGTGCTATATGGCAAGAGGGGATTAAGGGACCACCATATTACATTTCATCCAGAGGGAGCCATGAACCAAATTGTATGGCAATCTATCCAAAAGTTGTCAAGATATTTCATAAACCACAAATGTCAACCTCATGGCGACCTCATGAAGTCATTAGGCTATATCTTGAGATATTTCACCGGATAAGTGAACATTTTGACCCACTGGTGCTGCTAGATAAAAAGATCAGGGATCACAAAATCCATTAGGATTCATCCTTTACGAACCATGAATGTCTGTGCAATTTATTAGGGAGCCATGCTGTTGGATGTCTAAAAATGAGTAGCACTTACTAGTCTTTTGTTTATGTTTTTTATTCTGCTGTCGCTTTCTGCAGTTGAAAATATATTTATGTGCAACTTGTAAAGACACAGTTCTCTGCAGATTTTATAATAAAGTGCTTTGCCATGTGTTTGTGCACAATAGAAATACCATTCCATGTGCACACATGTGTGTATCTGTGTGTGTGCTGGTGGATAATTTCTCATCATGGGGGAATTTTATTGCTTTCAAGTCCTCATTCCCTGACCTCAGTGAAGTGATTGCCTCTGATAATGCCATTAACCACTGTCCTGCAACTCTCTGGGGCGCAGTCAAGAGACTGAGAATAGAAAATACAGAAATTTCAGAGAGAGTTGTGGATGTTTCTCTCCCTGACTCATCAAGAGGACAACATTGACCACATTTATTTGCTTCTAACTAACTGAATCATACATCGATTGCTCCTCACCTACTAAGCCATTTGTATAACAGTGACCAAGGTAGAGAAAGATGAATGAATGAGCAGTAACAAATCACACTCTTTTGTTAAAAAGGCTAAGGCCTTCTTTTCCACGTTTATTGTTGTAAACAGTAAGAGAATAGAGCATGATAATTATATGAACCTTTTGAGTTTGGTATAACAGAAAGAAGAGATGATGTCAAGTTTTTTCAAATTGCATTTTATTACCTCCACCAAGGAGGTTATGTTTTCGGTTCGGTATGCTTGTCAGCAGGATTACGGAAAAAACTACTGCCCGATTTTCATGAAACTTGGTGGAAGGGTGTAGCATAGGCAAGGAAGAGCCCATTCAATTAATCTGTAAAGATCTGAATCAAATCGACCAGTATCGGAAACAGAAACAATTTTTCTCTTTCGTTACCATTGCAAGAGAAGGCATGGCCTTGGTGGAGGTCTGCACTCTCTAGTCCCCTTCTAGTTTAATATTGTGATATTTCTTCTCTATTGATATAGGATTTTTCAAACTGAGTTTTGCACACAACGTGGTAACATGTTTGTATGGAACCTTTTATTCAGCTTGGATGTTTTTAACATTTTTAGCCATGCTAGTGTCCACCACTTTGGTCCAGACTGAAATAGCTCAACCACTATTGGATGGATTGCCATATGTTTGGTAAATACAATCATGTTCCCCTCAGGATGAGTTGTAATAACTTTGGTGATCCCTGACTACTCACTATCAGATACACATTTTAGAAACTAATGATGTTCCCCTCAGCTACACTTTGTATTTAGTGCTAATAAATAGAAAATGTTATTATGGTCACATTCAAAACTAAGAGAACATGGTTAACAGTATACCTGCTTAGCATCAACATGTTAGTGTTGTTAATGGTGAGCATGTTAGAATTTAGCTCAAAGCACCTTTGTGCCTAAGTACAGCCTCACAAAACCACTAGCATGGCTGTAGACTCTTGGTCTTGTGAGTTTTACATAAACTTTGAGCTGCATCTTATGCAAAAAGATGTTATGCATGCAAGGTTTATGTATTTGAATTTGTATCTCATAGTTTTTACTGAACCATCTGATTCTCCTCTGTCTCTCGCTTCCTTTTATCTATATTTCTGTCTGCAGGCGGCGTCCTAGGTGCTCAGTCTTTATCCCCATCTAACAATAAATCTGCTCTGCCACAGGAACTAAAAAGTCCCCAGGTGAAGGCTGTGCAAAGAGGCCCTCATATCAGGGAACAGCCAAGCATACAGTGGACAGTGGCATCTCTGGGATTAAAAACTGCTGCATCCACTGTTCCCCTGGCCCATTGACGGATGGATAAAGCCTTGGACTTTACCTTATTGAAAGAAGGAGAGCGCCCGGGGAGCCATGAAATCCATAGACCCTTCTTTAAATGGGTTTGTAAGAGGCTTCCGCCTAGCAAACCACGGCTGAAAGAGCCCATTAAATAAGCCCAGCTCCTCAGCAAGAAGCTGGGGCAGATTCATCAGAGAGGAGGAAGCAAAGATAATGATAGCTCATGGCCAGATGTGAGACGTTGGCTCCCCTCACATGTCATGTGGGACCATGTCAATAACAATAACAACAAACAAACAAACAAACAGTTTCTCACTTTCTTCTGTCATCGCTCTTTTTGAGAATTGTGTTTGCGAATCAGCTGCATATAGACATAAACATCAACATATAATGTACACACACGTTTGAGAAAGAAAACAAGAGTTAATTCACCCAGAGGATGGAAAATGTTCTTATTTAAACAGTCTCACAATCTTTTATTAACCACCTTCATCTTATTCTATCACAGATCTTAGGCCACTGCACTGGGTGTGAGTGCCTCAGGGGACCACCTACAGCATATGCTCTGTTATTTTTATACGTATAGCTGTGAATTAAGAATCAGGGTGCGGACATTAGTCCATCTTCTTTCTCCCTTGGTGGTTTGGCGAGACCTTCACAGCGAGAGAAGGTGGGATGCAACCTGGGCAGATTTGAATATCAGTGTGGTCAGATAGAATGGGAAGGTGCTGAAAGGAGGGAGGAAGAAAGGCTGAGGAGGGCCTCTGGCAGGACAGTGGGTGAGATGGAGAGAGAGGGAGAGAGATATCCAGGGAGGGACAGAGAGAGAGATTTGTCATTTGCTCTCCGTTCCACCTGATCCCCTGTCATGCATCCTGCCAGGGGGGGAAATACACCCAATGTCTGAAGGAGACAGAGGGAAAAGGATGAGTGAGGTGGCGCGGGGTGGAGGGGTGGGGGAAAGCAAATAAAGGAGGGGAAAAGATGGACAGGATTGAGAAGGAGACAAAGGAAGGCAAGATAGAAAAAGAGAGAGACACAGTTATAGAAAAAAGGAAGAAAATATATGCATACCGTTGCGTATTTGAGGTGCCAAGTCCTGAAATGCAGGAGCTAACTACAGGGGCTGGCAGGTATGCAAATAGGAGGATGTACCAGTGCGCCACCAGATTACTTTTCCTGCATTTGCTATTCATATATTTGCAAGGTGACTCACTTCAGACAAAGCAGGTGATCAAGAGCTCTTTCCTTTTTCCCCTCTTGCCTTTCTCCTTCTCTCTTCCTTCACATCTGAATAGCAAGGAGCAGAGGAGAGCAGGCAAGGTATGATGGATCCACAGCCTCAGCAGAAGTCATAAGCCTGGCAAATGCCGCAGCCCACAATTGCATGCCCACAGATTTTATATGCATTCCGTCAGCAAACCCTGTTTAATCCATTTTGCTGTCAGCCCCCCTTAAAAGCATCTCAACAAATATAGGGACAGTTAAGAGTGCAGGAGTGAGACAAACAAGACACCAACATGCATTGCTTACAATCACACCTGAATCACTAACATTAGAAATGTCCGTCATTTCCCTTTCCTCTGACCAAATCTATTCAAATCGCTCTCTTGCTGTCGCTATCTAACAGAGATTCACACTCATACATAAAGGGCAGAGTTAAAATTGTGACTAAAATGCTTTTTCAACTTTGGGAACATTCTTGAAAATTTGACCTGCCTCCTGCTGTTTGCTTAATGAACATCTTGTAAAGCAGAGCTCAGCTACAAATATTATATTGTGTTAGAAATGATATGCATCTTTCTAATGCTTGGTTTTCTACTAGTAGTTTGAGGGTTCTGCGCTGTATCTTTTCTGTTTCTAGATCTGTGCTTTTCCTTGACAATGATTTTGAAAGTTGTTCCTTAAATCTCTTGAAACCATTATCCCAACATTGAGATCCTGGCCCCCAAGTGCTTCCATCATCAATGGGACCACTTCAGTCCTTCCACATCCTCTCTAGTTCCTGTCTCAGCTCCTGTTTTTCCTCCAGCTTCTCATATTACTTCTTCTTGATGTTGCTGCCACTTGGGACCACTACATGTAGCCTATTTCCTAAGCTGTATTTTCTTCGTGATCCATCATTGCGCTGACCGGTTGTGTGGCCACTACTCATTTATCTAACCGGACCTTGAAGTCCCACAGGATCCAAGCTATGCTATTCTCAACCTGTTGTGTTGTCTCTCTCATGACACCTTTACAGATGCAGCTACATGTCACATTAGTCTGGTTACCTCTGCCAAGGAGGTTATGTTTTCGATTAGGTTTGTTGTTGGTTTGTTTGTTTGTTTTTCTGTCAGCAGGATTATGGAAAAACTACTGATTTTCAGGAGACTTGGTGTAAATGTGTAGCATTGGCCAAGGAAGAAGCCATTAGATTTTGGAGTGGATCCGAATTACAGGGAGGATACAAAAATTTGCCTTAAAACAGGTCAAACTTCAAGTTTGTCTTCTGACAAATACATGGTCGTGCTAGAGGAAAATTCAAGAGAGCACCAAACTCTTTAGGATAGTGTCTTTGAAGCATGAATGCCCTTACTAAATTTCATGGCAATTCATCCAATAGTTGTTGAAGTATTTCAGTCTGGACCAAAGTGCTGGACCACCCAACAGACCTACATACAGCACAAATATTCAGTGCTCACATACCAAGTGCAATGGTCAGAAAGAGAGTCAGTTTCCACTAGTCAATGGGGGATCTGCAAAGGCATGAGCAGACATATGACTCCAGATATAGCTTGATATATAGGTCTATGTAGCCTATATTCAGCATATTGATCAGGATGACAGATCCTGCCAGGCTCTAATCAAGCCACTGTGGGCTTTGTCTTAGTAAGATCTCAGAAGTTCTTCCTTCCAGTTTTATTTGATGTAAGCCTTGTAAGCTCTCATTAAACACAAGGGAAAGTACTGCGGGAATAACATTTCCTTTATAAAATCATGAATTCAAAACATTCAACCATCATATTAGGATGGATACAGGACATAAACAGGATATCTCTGAGCACACACAGCGCTACAAGGTGCCACACTCTCTTCAAGGTCACACTTCATCTCTCCACCAAGGCTGTCATGCAATCACAGGAAATAAATGAAAAGCATGTAGCATCCTGAGGAGGGAAACCACAAAACACTAGGCTGTGGTCATTTGAAGGGGATTTTGAAAACCGTCCATGTTTTATAAATTATAATAATATTTAAATCATTTAGTTTTTTTTATTTTCTACTTTTGGCAAGAAAACTGCCAATCATGTCTGGAAATGTCCATGCGTGTTCAAGATGACAGCCCCAATATTTGTGAAATTCATTTTGAGGTGAATCTCTCCTTTAGGTTAAATCTCAGGAATCAAATCCAAGGCTCCAGGCAACATAGTGACCCATATTTCTTTCAGTGGCCAGATCCCTCACATGACTTGTTTCACTTCACCCAGTTCTGCGTAATGCTCTGTTTCCCCCCTGATCTTTAATGTCTCTGATCTTGCAATATGTTTTAATATCAAGCATTCCAGTAATAAAATACACTGTGCCTGAAATTATAAAAAGCAGATTCATGTTGCCATTCTATGGCTGCAGCTTCTCAGAAAGACAAATTCTTTTTAGCCAGGCAAAATAAGGGATAGTACTTAAGAGTGCTTTTGTATACAAGATTCAGAATCCTCAACAGAAAAGAAAGAAAAGATTAGACAAAATAGAATTTGTTGTCAGTACACCAATGTTTGGCAAATTTCCTTGATGAGTGAAGAAGAGGAAAAAAACATTTCTATATAATTTGTAAACATTGCAGAGTAGAACAATTAACTGGTGTTAATTGAGGCATCCAGACTGTGTGACACATTAATTTTTCTCTCAAAAACTAACAGCCTGAATGGATATTTGGAAAATCCAATTTGCTCTCTATTACTTCAGGATAATTAAAGTGCTCTCCACAAAAATGAGGACACTTTGTTATGTTGTCTTTTGCCTTGATTCCCCAAACCCAGTTCTAGTAAGGTCATAGTTGCCAATAAAACGATATGCAAAAAGCAGGTATGAAATATTAAAGCCAGGACATAACTCCAGGAAGCACAGCATTTAATTTCACTTCTTTGTTGAGGTTTCTTCCTGAGACAGTTGGTGGCGTCAGCAGATTCACCCTGCTGGCACAAAATTCATGGGACAAGTGTCCATGTCAGCACTTTCTCCCCCCTCAGCCAGTGTATAAAAGGACATCACACTTGTCAGTCGCAGTAAGCCCGAAATTATAAGGACAAATAAAACGGTGCGTATGTGAGCGGGGCTTTTCAAAGAGGATGTCCTTTTGGCTGAACGATATGATAACCTGTATAGGTTCTCACATGGGCTGACAGATTGTGTAGCTTCCCTGTGTGTGTGTGATTGTGTGTGTGTGTGTGTGTGTGTGTGTGTGTGTGTGTGTGTGTGTGTGTGTGTGTGTGTGTGTGTGTGTGTGTGTGTGTGTGTTGATAGGGTGCCTTAAAGTTGAACTGAATTCAAAGTCTCCACACTTTTTGTGTGAGGAAATATAAACTATAGTGATACAGCAGCTATTGTGCATATTTTTTCATTTGTCGTAAGAAGATAAAACTTGTGGAAAATGTGTATGTCCAATGTTTACGCCCACTCACACCAACCTCCTCCCTACGCATCCGGCCGCGTTCTTATAAAGCGGCTGTCAATGTAGTGAATACAGCAAAAAAAAAAAATAGTGGAATGCTTACGAATTACAGTGCTTAACTTTTTGTAGCTTTTTGAATGAATGGTTCATGAGAACAGGCTGATACAGTATGTCAGAGATCAACTTCTGTGCACTACTACCACCAAGGATATGATAAGGAATCTATTTTAATTCCAGTTCAAGCTTAAAATAAGGCAATAACACCTTCCATGAACCTATGTCATGCAGCCATGAATACACTGATACTCAGTGCAACTTTGTACAGTAAGTGAGTGTGAGGTAAGTCAGGTTAGGCATTAGTAGCTGGTAGGTGTGGATTAAAGTTTGTGCTTATTAGACAGAGCTAGCAGAGCTATAATCCACATCATCATATCCATCCAGCATATATATACACACACACACACACACACACACACACACACACACACACACACCCAGCCTACATACAGTACACAGAAACAAACACCCAGCTCCATTAATAAAAAAAGGTTTACATCCATTAATGTTGTATGAACAAATGGCAGGATCCTTTCAGGTTTTACACATAGAGCTGCTGATGTAACTGGGTGGAAATGACAGCAGGGTTGCAGCAGGTATATAGGTTGAGATTTTATCTGAGAAAACTGTGAGAATGTCTGTAATGTTGCAGCGACTGAATTTGGAAGTTTATGGCTGTGGTCTTTTTCTGTGGCTTCTGAATCAGTAAGATGGAGCGGAAGCAGAGGTCTGCACAAGTCTAATCCCCCCCGTTCTATCAAAATCCTCACAGGGCATTATTATGAGGTTATTGATCTGACGACCGGCCATGCTGAATGTCACAGCAAAAATAGAGGTAATTTTCTTGGTATCAGAAGCTATCAAAATTGTATGTATTGTAGTTTGCAGAAAAGAAAAAAGAAATAATCAGGTGTATGGTATGATGAGATATAATAGCCAGGAAGTGATATGATATAGGACGTGACACTTACTGTGAGAGGAGGTCATAACAAGGGCAGACATGGGGTGTAATCCATGATTATTGTGATGTAATCTATGATTATTATAGGTAAACAATACTTTGAACGATTGTAAGAAAAGTCCAAACTTTACTTTAAAGCTTCACCTTTGCATTCGATAACATTAATCAAGAATAACACACACACGTTACATAAATTCTGAAATCTATTTTCCTGAGTCAAGTCATATAAGCATTAAATGAACCAGTCAAAGAACAACTTTAATGGAATTTTTGCTCATTTATATCTCTTTCTATATATTCCTATCCCTTTATACTGATGTGTCACAGCGACACATATTTTGCAAACTTTTGCCAAACCTTTCAGGCTCATTCATTCCCATTTAATTTCATAAATAATAATTCATGAGACATCTGATTCAGCTGGTAAAGCCTAGCCATTAATCTGTCAGTTGTATCAAAACCTTTCCATTCTTACATATTTGTTTGTTTAAATAAATGCACATTTAAAAAAGAGGAGGACCCAGCAAGAGCTACAGTATATAATTAAAATACACTTAAATAGCCCCCCTTTATAGTAATACATTGAATTAAAATAAAAAACATGAATTAATCAGTTGCTATATAATAATTTCTAGTTGTGCATGACAAAAAAGGTTCTCTGTGTACACCAGTGAAGACCTGTTCAGAGATATTCCTAAAAGGAATATGGTGCATTGCCACAGTAAATGTTTTCAATTCCTACAAACTGCTATGATGATAAAGTGTGATTATATATGTTGTAGTGCTGCTATGTTATTGATTTTAAAGGCTTGTGTGGAAGTGGCCTTTTTTCTATTTCTCCTGACTGACCCCTTTTATAAAATGTTTGGAATAAAACTTTAGAGTACCTTAAATTCCTGAAAGTCTATTATATATTCTACAGCCACCTTTTCCCATAGGCACTGTATAGAAAATGTTGAAAACAATCTGATAAGCATTTGAAGCATACAGTAATTGGCTTTTTGTTGCGTGGAATGAGATTTGGAAGAGCATGATGTCAATAACAGTGCAGCAGGAGCGAAAACAACATCTTAATGATCCAGTTGGTTTGTGAACTAATTGGTGTACTTTAGTAGTGTAGGTGGGTACAACTCAGTGGGAAGTGTATGTGTCTGCATTTGTTAACATTCATTCCCTGCTGTTGATGGACATGTTCTTCCTACGTGTGTGTCAGGCCACATTACATGATGATGTCATGATCATTTTCATAACCAAAATGTTTGTGTGAACTGTACAGAGTGAGTTCCCCAGGTATTTGTCACCATTACTGACCATTTCGGACTGTTGCTGTTCTGTTTTTCATTTTCCTCTATCCTGTGCATATTATCATGTGGGAGGGTACGACAGCTCAAAAAGCCAGCACCTTTGTAAAAAACTGCATCTGAAGGAGATCTACTTTATCTCAGAAACACTGGAGGCAGCTTGTCAGGTTTCTGGTGTTTTATATTCAGGGGTAATATCCGGATTCAGATGAACAGAGGAACCCAGGTGTATCTAGCCACTGTCTGTGCAGAATTCAATCAAAACCAAGCCACATCTGATCCATCTCCTTTCCTCCCTCACTATTTCTCTTAATTTCACTTCAATTCACAGTGCTCTCTGGCATGAATTATAGATGAGCGGTATTGCCACAGCATCTACTAATAAACATTTGTCTTTTTTGACCATTTGTATCTGTGTATTCTATACATAGTATATATATATATATATATATATATATATATATATATATATATATATTGATATATTCAATTTATTTACAGCTGGCCTCCATCTTCACACAGATATTTAACAGATCACTGGAGCTGTGTGAAGTGCCCTCCTGCTTTAAATGCTCAGCCATCATCCCGATCCCCAAAAAATCCACCATCACAGGATAAAATGACTACGGGCCTGTCGCCCTGACGCTTGTGGTCATGAAATCCTTTGAAAGACTGGTGTTGAGCCACCTGACATCACAGGACCCACGCTGGAGACAGCAGGTGAAAATCTCATCCAGCACCATCAGTACTGGCACCCCCCAGGGATGTGTGCTCTCCCCACTGCTCTATTCCCTCTACACCAGAGACTGTACCTCAGGTGACCCATCTGTTAAACTCCTGAAAATGTCATTGTCGGCCTCACCTGGGACAGTGACAAGTCTGCATACAGACAGGAGGTTGAACAGCTGGCCCCTCTGGTGTGGTCAGAACAACCTGGAGCTGTGGAATCCTCCATGTTTCTGGGATCCACAATCTCTCAGGACCTGAAGTGGACGTTCAACATTGAACACAATCAGTAAAAAGGCCCAGCAGAGGATGTTCTTCCAACTCCAGCTCTGGTAGTTCAACCTGCCTCAGGAGCTGCTAATCCAGTTCTACAGTGCAATCATCCAGTGTGTTCTCTTCATGTATATCACTGTGTGGTTTGGATCAGCCACAGGAACAGACTGCAGAGAAAATCACTGGCGCCAACCTGCCCTCCATCCAGGACTTATACTCTTCCAGAGTCAGGAAACGGGCAGCAAGCATCACTACAGACCTATCTGTTCAATTCTGTCAACACACTGTCATATCCACCTACCTCAGATATATATATTATAAGCAACCTGTTACATAAATAACTTTTTTCTAGCCCCATTTGCAGTTTTGCATTGCCCTTTGTTTACATGTGTGTATGTATGTACAAACTTATGTGTATGCATAAGTATACACTTGATTTAGTACATATTTCCTCACTTCCACTGCCATGTAGATAGTTTTTTTCCTGTACTGGAAATAAGTTCTGCCAAAGAAATAGTCCCCATGAAAACCGTTCAGTGTTTTTCTTTGGATTATTTTTGGTACAGAAATTGAGACATTGTTTCTGGGGGGACACTTTAAATGTTGTGTGACAAAGTAATCTGTAAGCTTAAAGATCCACTTTCTAGTTTTTCAGAGCATTCATTCAAACACACCCACCAGGTGTATGCTTGGTCTAGCTAAAAGCTAATGTGCTCATGGTAGATCCTCCAGTAGTGACTTCTGCATTTCCCCAGGAACTTTTACCTTCAGTGAGGTGCGTGAAGCCTTTTTGGTGTTTTTGACAACGATCCCTGTGTGCAGAAACTATGCAGCTCTTTTTGCTTTTATGTTTGTGGACTGTGTCTGTTGTATTTACATCCCTGTGTTATCTGCTCTGGTTATGCTTTACACTGCTGTTAAAGGGACAGGTTATTAATTGTATGTGGACTAATAATGTGTGTTGCACTGTCCATAGCTCTTTTTATTTACTGTTGGTCATTTCTGTTTAAATGTCTTGCTTAAATGAGTTCTGTCCTTTAAATAACAAGAAGGGGGGGCTCTGTGGTGCACATTTGCTTCTGTGTGTTTGTGATCCCACTTTGTTTGGCAGGGGATTGGATTTTTTCTCCATTTGGGCCACCAGTGATTAGATGAGTCTATGTCTGAGAGCTTAATCCTTGTTGGAAGGAGCACCAAGTTGCATGCGTGCACACACACACACACACACACACACACACACACACACACACACACACGATACATTCACACTTGCAATTTAAGATCAGATGTATCTTTTTTTCTTTTTTAAGTGGAGCTGCATCTGCAGGGAGGCTTGCTGCCTTTATGGCACAGGCCCATGCTGCTTATTGATGGGCAGATTTAGCCATTCATTTCACTCAGACATTCCATTGTCAGACCCCTCACCCTTGCTTTCTCTCTCTCACAACATACACACAAACACACACACCATGTGTCAGATGAAGCCAGCAGGGGATGGAGACTTTGTGCAACAGGCCAGAAGTTAAAGAATTGATAATGTCTTTTTAAATCACCATAGCATAATCCTGTATTTAGTTTTCTCATGTCTGCGCTTTTTCTTTCCTTCTTCAACCTCTGTATTTTAAAAGAAAAGTTTATGGACTAAATAGACAGTGAACTGTACATCAGTGCATTGTGGTTGTAAATTTGCCTCAGCCAGAAGGACAGAGTGGTTTTAGCATAATAATGCAGCTTCTCTACTGTACATTAATATTCATATTTACAGACTTTGCTGCTGCTCTGACAACTTGGCCCCTCTTGCACCTGCCAGACATGTGTCACAGCAACAGAGTGTATTTGCACATATGCACATTTGTGCATACATAATCTGCAACAGTTTCCTGTAACTTTACATTTAACACAAATGTACTGTAGGCAGTGGACAATGTTGCTTCTTCTCCATTTATAGTAATGTTTATTTGGATTAAGAGGTTATAGTTAAAATTAGATAAATAAATGCATTTCACTGGTGCTATTACATCTTTTATCCACCCACCTTTATCCAGCCGAAACTTTATCTCCCTCTGTTTCCTTGAAAATGTTGATTTGTATTGGATTTAATGGCTCCTAAAACACATTTAAAACACTTGAGAGGAAGGCAGGGGCAACTTTTGAATTGGGGGCACAATTGTCAATAAGTAAAAATGTGGTAGGACCTTATTTTTTTAAGTTGGACTCACATTTAAAGCCCTGGTTGTTGGCAATCAATAACTGTACAATACAAATAAATACATTGTCAATAAATAGCTGCAGCTATGATTATGAGACAATGAGCCCTTGCACACAGACATGTAATTGTTTTGCATCCATTTGTGGTCTTTTTATCCTTTTTGCGTCTCTTAGTGGTTATTGTGCATATTTGGAGTCATTTTGCATCTTGTTGTGCACTTTATTTAATATCTATTGAAATCAATCAAAGTGTTTCAAACCTGTTGATACATGGTCTCCATTTGTGCATAATATGAGGGGCATAGAGGCCTGCTGTTAATTTCAGCTCAAGGGTTCTGGTTTATTTTAGTTATATAAAAGGTATAACTGTATGTTAAATGAGTAGGTTTTTGTTTAGTTTTTATGACCATGTGGATGTTGTTGTTCTGTGTCTTTTAAGTCCATATAGGCTGGGCATCATGTAGTGGAAGATGCTTAAATCAACCAATCAAATCAAATAAGACAAATACAGAAGTATGTTGATATGAGGGGGAAAATCATGGCCTATTAAAAGTGTCCTATTAAAAAAAGAACGCATTTTAATGTCCTGGCTTTTACTTTTTACTATGAGGATTCTTTGTATGCAACTCTGTGATCATGCCACAGCAGCTGCCATTTCCTCTGTCCTTCAGTGCGACTCATGCATCCTCTGGCTCCAACACACATCATCATGTTACTCATCCCAAACCACACACACATCATCTTACTCATTTCATCCTAAATACAAGGCCTGCTCAGACCATATTTCATCACACACAGTATCTATGAAATTCATTGAGAGGCCCATTCTCCTTGAGAATTTTCTCCAAGCATTTAATGAAAAGGCCTGCAGATATAATAGACATGAGATGCAGCTTCTCTATCTCTACAGTTCCACCCTGCAGAAGTCTTATTTGTGCATTCAAATGTGATCTTTTTCTAAGTTATTTGAAAGGTCTGTCCCTTTACCAAACCGTTATCCAAGTGATAAAACTGTGCATGTGTGTGTGTGCTAGAGACACATCTGGGGTCCGTTTCAGAAAGCAGGTTTAGTGAAAACTCTGAGTTTGTTAACCCTGAGATGAGGGAAACTCTGGGTTTTCGGTTTCCGAAAGGGAGGTTAATCAAACCTGAGAGAGAAGGTTAACTCCAGCCCGTTTCAGAAAGAGAGGTAACTTAACCTCAGATTCACTTACTATGGTAACTAAGCCTGTGAACCTAACGAGGTCGGGAGCAGGTTTTCTTCCATAAACCTCTGACACAGCACTCTTTCATTTCCTCATTCATTCATTCAGTCTATATCAGGCGCATTTTAGCGCAGTTTGTTATCTAAAATAAAAAAACAGGGTTGGTTTATTAACTGTGTTAGGCACACGATAAAATGTTTTTTTCTCAAAACATGGCATTTCCTTTTGTCGACGATCCTGTTGATGAAGAAGTTGTATTACTTCGCAGGGAGTTAAACATACGTCGGGAGATGATATTGAGGCCCCGACTATAGATGCATTTTCATTTCCAGATAATAGCCTACCTATTTGAGTGGTATCGTTTTTCTTCCCAGTCTATCAGTTATGTAGCCTACATAACCTTATCCGTCCTCATATCACTAATGTCACCCATCGTGGACATGCTCTACATTCCAGCAGATTCTTTGTTTCACATTACGTTTTTTTGCAAACAGCAGTTTTCTTTACAACATTGGTGATGCGGAGCATATTAGTAAAGCCACTGTAAAGCAAAGCGCCGTCAGAAGAGTGTGACTGGCTCTGAAACGTTTTTTTAAACATTTTTGTAGTGTTCCCTGGACACAAACCAGTAAGAGCCATTAAAAAGGAGTTCCACAGTATTGCAGGTGAATGATGTAAACCCTTTGAAATAAAAGATTATGAATTATAATTCTGTTAATGATGGTGCTGCAGCCTCAGAATGGTATTAGTGACCTAAATGAAATAGATTATTGGTTCAATAACATTTCACCAGCAATATTATACTTATGATTAAATATATTAATACACTATGTTGGAACTTACGCATTTACTCTAGCAGCAATTTTCTCCCACTTTTGCAGCAGCCTCTGTGTTGCTTTTTTCACGAAATATATGTTCAAACTCGCTGTATGTGCCCATGAGCATTTCTGCCGACCAGATCGTTTGTGGTTGTTACCATAGTGAATCGTAGTATCATGGCTCCATTCATGCTACCTTTTCATAGTGGCGGTGCACGCGCTTCACTCTGAATTGATTGAACCAACTCAAATCAGCTGTTCTGTAACCAAAAACTCAGAATTTCCCATCTCAGGGTAAATTATCATCTTTTTTCTCGGGCAGGATGTAACATATCTTACTTCACAACAATGGAAGTATGAAGGTTGAGCGATGCATCAGTGAAATCTGATATATTTCAGGGGAGAAAGCAAGAGGCTTGTTTTTGTCATTTAATTGAGAAACAAAAGCAAAGGTGATTGAGATGGAAAAAGCAAAAAATTGCCGGTGCAACACGGATGTCTTCTACTTGATGAATTGAAAAAAAATTGGGTTTGCAGATGAAGAAAGCCAGTATTTATATTGCCATGTAGACTTTTGGTCCCCAAACAATCACATTTCGTTTGTATTTTGATCTACACCGGTTCTCCATGGATGACGCTGAATTAACTATTCGGCAACCTGTTCTGGATGATACTTTTTATTGCGACAGAGATAGTGAAAAATAGTTGGTTCCTTGCATAGACGCCTGGCTTGTTCTCTCTGAGGTGAGCACTCCGCAATTAGTATGCAACAAAGACACCTCAATGTGGTCGCAATCTGAATAGAGAAAATGAAAGTTGTGGAAAATATGATGTTTTCAGAGCCTTGGGAGAAAGGAGCTAATATGCATGTCAGTCAAACCTACTGGCAGCAGATAAAGCCGAGCAACCATTTAATGCCTGAGAGTGAATAAGATATTGGTGTGAACTAACTGACCGGACGCTGTTTTCAGAGTCAGTGACCTCCAAACCCAGATTTATGCAGAGCAGGGGAGTGAGGGAAAAGGGAACAGTGATTCTCATTTGTCTGAGACGTCATTCAAATCGGAAATGGAGTGACACTTCAATTAACTCCCGTCCTCAACAAAGTTTACCTTGGTCTTCAGAAAGGCACAGTATTACATTTCTTCCTGCAGGATTAGCCAATCATATTTCCAATCTCAGACCTGTCACCATGGTGTCGCTGCGTGGCAGCTGGTAGTCATAATGACAATCTATTCTTCAGGCAGTGAAGAGCTGTTTTCCCTGAATTTTCACAACCAAAAAGGAACATTGTGTTTTTATTCCCTCATAGCTCCCTCTCAAATTTTCTTCTTCTTGATAAATAAAGTTTTCGTACCATCTTTTTCATATGTCCGTCTGTCTGTCTACCTTGACTTGTTGCACGTCTGTTCATCTGTCCATCAGTCCCTCCATCTGTCGGTTATTATTTTCTGTCTGGCTATTGCTCAGTTTGGAAATATAGGCAGACATGTTTTCCTGAAATGATACATTGTCCCTAGACTATAAATACAGAAGAATATTGGTCAAAAAAGGCAATTTACTCTTTCCCAGCATTCCACCTTTAGGCTGGGTCACACCAGAGGTTTGTGTCTACATCACAGATAATGTTGGCCCAGGCCAGCCAGCAGCAAAAATATTCCTAGCATAAGTCCACAAGCCTCCTCCACAGCCTGGAGAAGGTTTTCTGCAGTCTAACACCTTCCACTCTCACAGAGAAGAAGACTCAATCATGGCATTAAATAATTGGGATTAGGTTTGAAGACACATGCTTGGGGATTGTCAGGATTTCAGTGGAGCAGCAGTTATGGACCTGACATTGTTCCAGATGTTGTAGCAGGACAGATCTAGCCAGCATCACCTCCCCTCTGCTTCTTGGAATAAAGCACCAAGAGACAACTGAGGAATGCAAGCAGATGTTTAGCATTACTGTACATGGGTCTGGATTGGCTTGCTTGTCCCATGATGGATTTCATGATGGCTGACTAAGAGTGACGCTGCCTCCGCTGCAACCAAGGACGTCCACAATGATGCAGTGCATTCTCTGCTGCTTTAAAAAACATACATCAGAAAAAAACATTACTGCTGTCAAAACATTATTGTAAAGCAGAACAGATCAGGATAACTAGGCCATCATGCAGCCTTCAACAGATGACTCTAGAGTTGGCTTACATTTCTTAAAGGGGCACTACACCGATTTGACATGTTAAATTAATAGTCATGGGTGTCACTAGTCAGCCTGTGAAAACTGCTGTATAATGTCTTCTGTGACATTGTTCAAGTACCTCAGCTTGGTCAGGGAGACTTTTAAAAGAAGCCATGCATTAAAAACTGGGGAGTGTTTACCAGGTTGGGAGGAGGTTGTTGTTGTTTTTTTGCTATCTGAAATAGCCGTTATATTTCGCTCGTAAATTAAATTTTAAAAGTCTCTCGTCTCCCCGTTTGTCCTCTTATATCTGACATTGTTGACACCCACAATGTCTGCAAAGAAACCTAAAACTTCTTTGTTTTATAGGTTGCAACCATACAATGACCTAAAACGTATGTGCATTTCATTATTTATTCGGCAAATAACGTTTCCATCAGCGTTTATCGCATAAGCTGTTTACGAGATTGAACGTACAAACAACAATCAATCGAATTTTACTGTTTTCATAAGGCATTTTTCATTCGATATTACTTAATTCGCATAAAAATGTGTGGATGGAAAAATGGTTAGTAAGTGTATTCCCATTCACCCATTTTTATGCACGGTTTAAATTTGCACAAAAAAAAATATGAGTGGAAACGGCAGAAATTTGGAAAAAGTCTAAACGTCACAGACATGTATTATGCTTAGCTGAGGTGGAAACCTTGTCATGACAATAAAAACAAAAAGGGACCCTTAGTGAATTAAACATGGCGTGCATAAAGCACGTGACAGCAGACAAAAACATCAGTGTGGACGATGAAGAGACTACAGCGTTTTTCACAAAACAAACAATAAATGCCATACTTTTGGTTTGTTTGAGGCTTGGTGCTCTGTTAATTATGTCACCCTGTTGTTCTGCAATGATTTAATGACGCTGACTGGAGAATTAGCATCAGCAACTGTTGATCTTGATGCGACAAACTCCTAATATTTGCACAACAGTAGTGGCAGTGGTGGTTATGTGCCTAAACCTAACCAAACCTTAACCTTAGTGTTGCCACATTGTAGAACACATTCATTCTTCAACAGTGATATGCACCGGATTTGTAATGTATTTTGTTGTTTTATTTGGAGGACTTATTGAATTGAGTTGGTAGCAGGAAAGAAAATCTAAATAAGTAAAGCTTGAAGAATGTCTAGTCACTAAGCTTCATCACATTAAATATTATTTTGAAAACAGTCATTTTATAGAGAAAGAGCATTTTACTTTTGTCATTCAAAAGTTGTCGTTTAGGGTTAAAATATTCACTTGCTCATTTCTTTGAAAATGCCTCCATCCTCTGCAGCTCTCCACTGTATTACTTGTGAGTAAATGTCACCACAGAGAACAGATGTATGTTGACAATGGCTTTTTCTTTTCTACCACCATCGGCTATTTGTCCCTCATTTCTGCAAAAATTAGAACTGCTGTGTTATTGTCTCATTTGTACTCTCTCTGCTGGTGGCATCTTTTCATTTTTACACCTTAAAATTGGTGATTGCACAATAAGTTTGAGGACTTAATGTTGCGTTGTAATGACTTGCGATTTGTATATTGAATGACAAAACATGAGATCACAACTCAGCTAAAGTGTAAAACTTTTGCTGTTTTGTTCATATAACCAGCGTTGGTATATTAGCAATTGTGTGAAAAATTTAGTATTTAAGCAATTTGAGCAGAGGATTACTTGTATTCCCTAATTTATTAACTGGCTGTCATAAACAAGACAATCTTGAAGTCTTACATTTATTTCCTCTTGTCTCATCCTCTCCCTCCTTTGTCTCCACACTCCTCTCTTCTATTCAGCTGCATTATAATCCTACAGCTCAGCTAACAAGTAGCCCTAATTGAATTAATATTCAAACATAAATATTAGTCCTTCCCTAGCATCATGTGGTAGGACATGACGACTCTATCAATACACACCTCAGAATGTGCATCCATGGTCATGAATATAAATTCAACGCTCCATAAAGAAATAGGTCTCAACAACAGCATCTAATAAGAATATTCATACTGTATGCCA
Source organism: Perca flavescens (assembly GCF_004354835.1). Lineage (NCBI taxonomy): Eukaryota > Metazoa > Chordata > Actinopteri > Perciformes > Percidae > Perca > Perca flavescens. Next base: position 20,603,925 of record NC_041346.1, on the reverse strand, counting down.
AGTCATGCAATAGAATTGAGCAATGTTGTGCAAAGGCAAAAGTGAGGAAATGACAGACATGAGAAATAAGAACTGTGAGCTGAATGGTGAGCTAGTTGGTTGAAAAGCAAAGAAAGAATAACGACATCAGGCAACAGTTGTTTACTGTTGCAGCATGACCTCTGAGCCTTACACATCAATGTTAATTTTTACTCATTTTAGGTAAGGCACGCCCTTTTGAAGATTAACAACCAAGTAAAAGTAACACCTGTTGTGTCACGACCTGTGACACAACAACAAAAGTAATTACTCATTACATTAATTTCCTTACGGTTCAGCTCCGTCGACTGTGTTTCTAAATAACTCCAAGCCTCCACATACATGCGCCTTGACATATTCTGTATTTAACATGTAGGAATACCTAGAAAACAAAGCATTATGGTTTAACCCAGTCTACCTTTTGGGATATTTCTTAGCCCCATTTGTCACCTCAGCACTTCATATCTCTGGGGAAAAGTTTACCTTTAATTCAGCAACGGTTTGCATCCTCAATGTTTTTTTTGTGATCTCACAGTTGTATGCTTTCTGTCCAAAATGATAAAAGATTTCCCACGGGGTGAAACCAATATTTAAAATCCAATATTTCCACAGAGTGTGCTGCCACTCTGCTCTTCTTCACTGATAACAGTCTGTTAAATTTGCTGGCACAGTCTGTAAAAGTATTGGATTCAAATGTTGGTTTCACCTCGGTCAAACATTTTATCTTTTCGGGCAAACAGAAGACATCTGGGGGTTTAAAAAAATCCTTTGAAGATACGACTATTCCTAGATAACAGTTTGAAAAAAATAATAATTTTGACTTTACCCCATGAAGTCTGCGTAGGGAATACTATATGACACGGCAAATCATCCACTAGATCACTGCTCAGGATGCCAGCTAAGAAGACACAACATGGAAATATGACAGCTTTTGGGTTGGGCATTTCTCCTCTTTTTGTAGAAGCTAACAGCCTCCTTACACCTCCAGCCTGAACCAGTCTGTCCACTGTATGCACAGAGACCAAACGGATATCAACCCTCCACCAAACTGCTGTTTAGACGGCAAAGAAGCCGACCCCCAAATTGTATAACAGAGTGTTCCCAGGTATAGTAACTGTCATGTAATTACTGAATTTCAAATTGTAATCCCTTACACTACTCCTTGCGTCCAATACTGATCACAGAACATGTATAGTGCCACTCGCATGCCTAAAGATGCCACCTCTGAGTAGAATAACGTGTTCTGAAAATAACATCTGGCAAGCCTGGCTGGAACATGTAGTGACGCAAGCCTAGAAATAGAGCAAGTGGAAAAATGGCCTCAGGGTTAAGCAGGCAACAAATACTCTTGGCTGATGGCTAAATTAAAAGAATAAATAAATAAACCTCAAATCTTCTTTTGTTGTTTGTCTCCATTATAAGGTAATAATGTTATAGTGGTTTCATAAAGTCTTCAAGCAGACAACAGCCAGGGCATGTGATGAACTTTCCACATACTTTCTGTTTCCAAAACACAAATTCACATTTGATTGATAGCATTTTCATACATCGACCACTTACCCCATCAGCAGCATTTCCTTTCCAACTAATCATAGTTACGATTCCTGGAAAGGTTACAAGGTCAACAGAGTTTAGTTTAAGAAGTTGTAATCGTCAGCCAAGTTCAGTTAATTTTAAAAGCAAACAATTAATAGTTTATAACAAACTAATGATGACAGAAAACAGATATTGTTCTCATGTAAAGCAACCATAACACAATGAATAACATAGCAAGTATTAATTCATTAAATGCATTAATTATTCTTATTTTATTAATTGTGTGTATTATTAAAGTACAGCTTTATCCACTAAGACGGCCACAGACCGAAAACTCTGGAAGAAATCTAGAAAGTGGACCCTGAGAATACTTTTTATACTATTATGAAATCAACCCCCATTTTTTATACTATTTATGGACTGCACTTTTTCTGTAATAGCCATTCAATGTACTTACATTCAGTAATTAACTCACTATTTAGTAGGTTTCATTGTTTGTGGTGGAGTCTGCAATTTCAACATTGGATTCTAGTTGGCTTCACGCACACAACAGATTCACAGGAAACATGTATGTAATCAAGTGTAATTTTATTACAGCCTCTCTGTTTACCGTTAACTTGCTTTAATTCAATTCGATTCAATTCAATTGTATTTATAGTATCAAATCATAACAGAGTTATCTCAAGACACTTTACAGATAGAGTAGGTCTAGACCACACTCTATAATTTAAAAAGCCCCAACAATTACAGTAATTCCCTCAAGAGCAAGCATTAGCAGTGGCTATTGCGACAGTGGCAAGGAAAAACTCCCTTTTAGGAAGAAACCTCGGCAGACCCAGACTCTTGGTAGGCGGTGTCTGACGGGGCCGGTTGGGGGTGTGATGGCGATAATAGTCGCTTTATTATTAACAACATTTGCCTATGGGGTTGCTTTCATTGTGAAGCTGTCACAGGAAAACACTATGTACTTATGCATTATATTTAACTCGCTGTTACCATCATAACAGGCGTCACTAATGTTTGTTCTTTTTCAAACTATTTCTAAGTTAAAGTATGAACTGTCAAGCTCAACAAATAAATGCTTAATATTGGGGTTAAAGTAAAGTGTTACCTTTTGGTCTTTTATGTTATTGGTGAAAGCTATACTATTTTGAGAGGAGGCTCAGACGAGTCATCTCTTTTTGCTGGGTATCAGTCTTTATCAAGTTTAAATGCATAAGTTTAACACCACTGACCTTCCCCTAGCTAATGACCCTTCTTATCACACGGGCTACACCCGAGCACTTTACACCAAGGAGACAGTATAAACAACAGCCTCGGTTGACCAGTCTTCAATCACACCTCCATAATGGCAGTTACCTTGGCACAGTGATATCCGTCATCATCATCCAGCATTAATTTATCAAAAGGGATGAGGCATTAGAAACTGCAGAGGGACAAGACATGGCAGAGCAGTGGCAGGGGCTCCCTCTGGTGTGATGAAAAAACACTGGGAGCTCCATGCTGTGCTGGGGCAAAATAGTATGTATGTCACAGATGTGACAAATTATGTTTTGGGAAATTGAAGTGTTTCAAAGAAGATTGCCAGAAAATTATAGTAATTTGACTTAAAATGTGCTGGCACTCTGAGAACTATTTTTGTTTGTTTGTTTGTCTTACTATCTATGTATCTGTCTGTATCTATGTTCTCTGTTTCTAAGGCACACACTGGCACTCATCTGTCACCAGGGTCTTCAATAGAGCCCAATTAAATTAGGCAAAATATATTTAAAAAATAAAACAATCAGGGCTGTGGCTACCATTGAGAAACAACATTTAGAACTTTATGTTCGGAAATTAAATAGAAATAAAATAGAAGCACTTTGTTTAAACAGGTCCATTATATTATATTTTAGACTTCAGAGGTTAGTTAGTTCTGTTTATGTGGAGTTGTTGATTTTTAGTCAAATAAATCCTTCTTTAAATAAAACCTAAAGAAAATATACTTGAACAGCTTAGTCACTGAATGGAATCTGAAAAACCCAAATAAATAAAGTTCCCCTCTTGCAACTTACACAAGTGTGATGTAGGAACTTGAAACCTCCAGTGCACATACGCTGAGAATGAACTTTAGAAGTAGGACATTTCAAAATTTCAATTTTTATGTATTTTTAACATGTCTGGGGGGGGGTGAGGGAATCCTTAAATATTTTTACTTTCTTTTTGGATGGTTACAGAGGGTGTTAGAGACACTCTTCAGTAATTCTAAAATCCTGGCGACGGCCCTGTAGACAACTACACAAAAATCCACCTTCAGTATTTGTTGTAACCAGGTTGCAGGTGTAGAGGATGTATTTCTAGTAATCCATAAAACTGGAGTGTAATGATCAAACTGAAAAGGACAAAATACATGATTACCAAGCATTACAGAACATGAACAACCTGCAGACGCTCTTCACAGTCTGAAACAAGCTTTGTTTTACAGTAAGCAGCATGTTAATGTAACCGTGGTAGGTTTACAGGCAGTTCCATAGGGGGCTGGGAAGAGGAGGCACTGTATCCCACAGGAAGGGTTTTGGAGCAGATGGTTGCCTTGGTGTGCAGGCTCGGTGGCAATCCTTCCTGCCCTTTTTTTGTATGTAACCCTGGCATCACACAGCTTCTTCATGGAAGGCAGCTGACAGCCATTCACCCAGTCATCTGCGGAAACACCATGTTCAGCGTGTCCTTGGTGTAGGAGGCGGATTAGAACCAGATTGTGGTGGAGGATTTGAGGATGTTTTCAATCACTGATTTGTAAAACTGTAGCAGGATTGGCGAGGAAAATGCTGGACTTCCAGATGATGTGAAGATCTTTTTGATTTAACTATTAAATAATAATAAATAAAAATAAACAAAAAATAAACTCACACTCCTACAAGAGGACGAAGAGCTGATGCTGGCTAAGATGTCAACCTCTGCCATCGACTGCAGCCGGTCTGTGTGCACCTCAGGTGGGACAAGGACACCTGACGCCCGGTCTGTACTCCCTGTATTGAACCACCCTCTCTCTGAGCTTTTCGGGATGAAAATTCAGGACATGATAGCCAGCTGGGCTCTCATCACAGCCCGCAGAAGCAATCAGAGTTAACATTAGCTGGGTTAGCCTTGCCGGCTCTATCATCTCCACGGCTGCGCATGTCCCCACACGGTCCGTATCTTCATGGATGTATTAGCTCTTAGCGAGCTCATAGACTTAATCAGTGTGGACTGGAGCGTGTGAAGGCATCGTGCAGGTAAGAGCTGCCAACCTACCAACGACACAGTCGACACCTGCCTGCAATTACATCTTAATGCTGAAGCTGCCACTAGAAACAACCTAACTCAAATCTTACGGACAACAACTTTAACATTCTTACTTTGGCTTATATTTCTAACTATTATGGTTAATGTAAGGGAAAGGTAGCCTCGTGAGACCGTCCTGATCTTGCGAGCTCCAGTTTTCTTGAGATAGAGAAAATTTGGGGCTGTTTGCCAAATGACCGACCAATCAGTGTTTAGGTGTGACGCAATGAGAAGCAACTGTTCAGTCTAAGCAACATGGCAGCTTCCACGGATGAGATGAGCGTAGCTATCGCGCAAGTTTTATCCAAATTAGAAAGTATTCCTTAATTGAAAGAAGAGCAAAAAACGGCACTGGAGGCTTTTCTCGGAGGAAAAGATGTTTTTGCTCTTCTCCCGACTGGTTTCGGCAAGAGTTTGATCTGATTGGTTGATTTGGCCCGTCTATCACCAACATCTGTGGTGATAGACAAATGGCTTATCCAATCAGCTAACCAGTATATTCACCCCTTCCCAAAAGTTTCCAATGGAAAGTTCCCAGATGGATATGCCGAGCAAATGCGAAGCCATCCATCTGGCGGAGTCAGGTTAAGGGAAAGGTGGTTGTTAAAAATATGCACTCTGGTCTCTTTCTTTATTGTTTTTAACTGCTCTTTAATGTTTTATGTAAAGCATTTTGAATTGCCCTGTTGCTGGAATGTGCTATACAAATAAAGCTGCCTTGCCTTTCTTGAAAAAAAGCCCGTTCATCTACACAACTTCCACATCCGGACTTTCTGCCTTGCTTCATATAGAAGGTCACACTACCTCTTGTGTTTGCACTGAACGTTAGCATTCACTCTTAAAACTATCAGGAGAATTCTTGTGTATTTGTCTGAATTTCTTCAGACCCCTGACTTTGACAAACCAAACTCTGTAGGAATTCAACTTATTTGGGATTCAGCCACTAATAAAGGGTTAATGACCAGACAGATATATTTAGAGGACAATAATCCAACAATCTCAACTATTTTGAGGTTGCTGGCAGTGCTTCCTAGAAGCAGCATTCCTCAGTCGGATCGCCACATGTTGATCTGTGATCACAATGTACCGCTACTCGGTTCCCCGTCCTCGCCTTTGTGTCGTGTACTTCCGCTTCCTGTTCTTATCATCCTTCTAAATTCAGTCCTTACTCCTTATTACTATCCATTTCATCCCTCTGCAAACTCCACTTTTTGAAGACACCACTTAAAGAACAACACAAATATGCTTGCCCCAGTTTACAATCAAGTTGACATGTGCAACAGTTATAATATATATAATAATAATAATACCACATGAAAAGCTCTCTCTACCTCTGTCTCGCTCTTTTTCTCCTCTCTCTTTCTGGTTGGTTTCAAATGTATTCAACCCCTTTGGTGGCCTCCAGCCAGCCTCGCTCTTATGTTCTTTAACAATGGAGAGGGAGGAGGTCACTTGATGCCTCTGCTAAGCTCGACTCTGCTCTCTTTTGCTCTCCTCATATTCCCTAAAATGCTGTTTTCCCATCTCTCCTTTCTTCTGCTTTCCTTGCCTTTTTTCTGTGTGCTCCCCTCCCCTTTCGTTTTCTCTAGCCCTCTGGGTGAGGTTGTCCTAGCCAGGACTAAGCTCTCTCTCTCTCTGGAGAAAAGAAAGAGCTGATACGAGGCACATTACAGCAGACAGGTTTCTTCAGAGGACAATGTGACTCTTGAACATATAGAAAAACGTCAGGAATGTGAGGCCCATAGAGGGCAGATGTTATAAAAAAAGTTCCAGTGGACAGAGACCATTAATATTTTTTTAAAACATTTGCAAAAATAGCACCATATACAACAACAGCCAGATGTGATTAAAGGACAACAAAGCAATTTGGGTCAGAATTAATCAAATACCACCATTGTGTCAGTTTGAACCCTGTAAATGTACCGGGTATTTATTTCAAATACAGGTATTACGGTATTGCTGGTACATTACAATAAAAGCGTACGGTAGTTTTGTAAAACATATTACTGGTATGCAGAACACCAGTTTCTGATTAACATTAGACGGTAGCTATAACCACCATGAACATGAAAAAAAATCATGTTTTTCTCAGAGCTACACATGTGTTCATATACACGTGTGTGTAATAGGCCTATGTCACATCATGGCATCCAGTGTCACAACATGAAAGATCTGAGGTAACACTACTGCGGATACCAGCAGCACAGTCAACTACCGGTATCTAATTACATTGAGCTGCAAGCAAAATCCGAACAAAATAAAAGGATATTGCTTAAATATTAACATCGTCGCAGCTTACCTTGATAAATGAAACATGTGCAATTACCTATAACAATATTGGGTGGTCAGTCCTCCTCCTCAAAATCACCATCCTCACCATCAAGAACTACAAGTTCATTGTTAAACAGCTCCTCTTCATCTTCCTCCTCCTAAGGTGCTTCGCGCCGGTTCTCCTGGCCCTGCTGTCAGACCTGAGATAGCACATTCCGTCCAGCGCCGTAATGCTGTTCCTCCCTGAAGCAGAGGATGAGGTCATCTTCGCTTCCGTCAGTTTTCACAGACAGTCCACAAACTTTTAAAGACTTTTTGACGATATCCACATCCAATTTGTCCCAGGCGGCTACCACCCAGGGGGTATCCTGCTCTGCCTTTGAGAAAATGAAAGCTCAGATGGGCCGATCTGGAATCTTGCTCCTTATGAGAGAGAGACATCATGAGAGAAAGACATCATGGCTTTCAAACGAGCAAAGTGGCAGTTGGTCAAGGCCACACCCCCAACATCCATCTTGCCCCCCCCCCTCTCCTCCTCAATAGCTACAGACACAGAAATCGCACATACTAAGGAAAGCTCATTGTGGGACTGGCTCTAGTGGCTGTAATTCTGCACCAAGGCTGAATTTCGGGAAAGAGACTTCAGATACAGTATTAGGGGACCACTAAGGTCTATATAAAAGAGACTTCAGATACAGTATTAGGGGACCACTAAGGTCTATATAAAAGAGACTTCAGATACAGTATTAGGGGACCACTAAGGTCTATATAAAATATAAAAGAGACTTCAGATACAGTATTAGGGGACCACTAAGGTCTATATAAAAGAGACTTCAGATACAGTATTAGGGGACCACTAAGGTCTATATAAAAGAGACTTCAGATACAGTATTAGGGGACCACTAAGGTCTATATAAAAGCATCCAAAGAGCACCATCTCATGGGACCTTTAAGTTACCTCTGGCTGTGTATTCCTTATCTGCATCCCCAGACATCCACTGATCGTAGGCATCGTGCAGGCTCGCCTTGAAGGGCTGGTTCCACATCACATTAGGGGCTTGGCTATATTTAGTGCAGCCTCCCGGGAACACCGCTGTTGTGATATTGTAGCCACATTTCAGTTCAGCTTGGTGGCAGCACTGATGTGGTAGCGGTATGAGTCCGACGCCAGTCTGCCGTGAGAGTGTCATTCATCCAGCCATTCACAGAAGTGGCGATAACTGCGCCAGAGATCTGCTGCTGCATCGCCTTCACTTCACGAATAGCCCCTTTGAAAAAGATATAAGGCTTCAGTTTGGTGCCGTCGGCCTTGCCAACAAGGACAACAGTAAGATGGCTTTTCTTGTGTCCTGTGGTTTTCATAGCAACACTCTTTGCTCCTCTTGTGTCAACAGTAGTGGAAGATACCATGTCAAACTAAACTGTAGCCTCGTCCATTGCAATGATGGCCTCTAAAATATTTTTAGAGCTGACAGCCTTGCAAACGTAGTCAACATACAAAACAAGTTTCTCAGCAGATTGTCCAATATCAAGCAAGTTGTTTTTTCAATGCCAAACTCAGACCCCGTTTTGGGCGTAAGGGCATTGCAATGTTGAAATAACAAAGGGCCCCACTCAAATTGTTGCCACAAGTTTGGAAGCACTCTGTTGTCTAAAATAACATTGTAAGATTTCCCTTAACTGAACCAAAGGTCCTTGCCCAAATAAAAAAAAAAGTCCTTCAGGTAGTTTAATAAATTTAAATCTTTCATTCTACCTGGAAGTAAAGTTGTAAGGTAATCATGATCAGAATTTTGGCAGCTCAGTCTCCTTCTTACCACCTCTCTTTATACCATCCATGGGAGCCACATCAGGAGACAGCAGCTACTGCTACTACAGCCTCATTCACTATATGTGGAGTCAGCAGAGGAACTTGCCATCAGGTCCTGATCGACCTCCCCTCAACCCCTCCGCCCCTCCATCCCTTCATCCCGGTCCTGGACCCTGCTGGCGGCCATGATGAATGATTCATCCTCCTAGCAAATAGAGCTGACTCATCGCTGCATTTCAACTCCATATATTTCCAAAGTGGGCAGGAGCTAAATGGCTTTACCAATAGCCTTGCCTTCTTACCAGCTACAGCTACTGTACCATCTTGTTCTGCTGCTGAAATTACAAAAGAAAGAAAAACAGTATTGAAATGTAGTGCTGTACTTTGAGTAGAAGCCATAAAGGCCTATTTATCTCACTGGGTTGCAGCTAATTACAGTGTAGTGTATCTATATATTTTTTAATGCACTGTAGGTGTTTTGTATTTAATGAGCTGACTCATAAGGTCATTTCTCATTTCAAATGTATCATTTATTAAATGGTCATCTTGAAAGCTAGGGTCGCTAAATCAACAAAAATCTGACTGGAGTCAATGTCTGTCTCTTTGAAGATATTGGATTTAAGGAGTTGGTGCACACAAATATTCATACACTCAAACAGTGTGACATTCTGAGATGAAGGACATTTTAGTTCTGCTCTGCTGCAGTGAGCTAATGGTCAATAACAGATTCATTTTCATGATTCGTGTGAATGGGCTGCGTGTTTGTGTGTCCTTCACTTCCTTCTACGGCAGAATTATGGACATTTGAAATTCTGTACCAGCTTCTAGATCGAGCGGGGGGGATTACTCATCTGCCTCAGATATTGTGCTCCTTGGTGGTGCTTGGCTTTGCGGCTGACTTAATGAGAGTGGAAGGCTTTGTTGTTGTGAATTTCTCTATTCAGTCAAAAGAGGAGGAAAGGTGCTCCACTGAGGAGAAAGAAAAAAAATAAGGTAGTTACTCTCAGCTGCTTTTCTCAGTAAAAAAGGAATGACAACTAATACCTGAGGGCACTTCCTTATCTCCAGCCTGTCAACATAGACAGGCCATATCATTCAATGGGAGCTTTACTCAATGGGAAAAAAGCCATCCACCAATGGGAATAAGCCCTTTCTTGAAAACAGTGGTGCTCTATCTCTTACTGTGACTCGGTAACCTTTATCATACAGTGTTTATGGAAGAATGGTTCCTCACTCGGCCAAATACTGAGACGCTTTCATTTCCTGATTTCAAAGCAAGGCTGTGATGTTCTCGGCTTAGAGGAAACAGGATGGGGTGAGAAGGCAGGAAGTGCATTGTGGGACAAAGATGAGATTATGGAGTGAGGAGAGAAGATCAGGTCGAGATTCAAAAGCTGTGCTGACCGCAGGTGGTGTTATTAATGTGAGTGCGCCTGTGAGAACGTTGCTCTCTCAGACATTTTTTCTTGATCCCGTGTTTAAGGATCACATTTTAACTGATGATGCAATTTTAAAGCTTTGCTCCTCTTTCCTGCTATTTTGTGCAAAAGTGGGGAAATGGAGGAATAGCATCACTGAATGAGATGATAGACGCTAGAAAAAATACATATGAGAAAGGTGCATGATGCCACAAGGCTCAAATGAACATACTATCCTGAGAAAATGAAATTGACTCTTGTTGATAAGGGTTATAAGGTAAAAATGCATGTAACAAGAAAATGGAAATTGTAATTTTCTCTAGGGAAACTAGATAAAGGTGTACATGGCTGTGCACAGAGAGAAAGGGACCTAAAAAGAACACTTTACATTTTGTGTAACCCCAGAACAAAACCACTAAAACCACATCCTGCAGGCCCACTGAGACTAAGCTAAAGAAATTAGTCCTTCACACGCATTGTGGGAACTATCATAAATAGAAAACTCACTCAAAATAGTCATGTTAATTGGAGACCACCTTTAAAAAAAATAAAACGGCACTCAGTGTTGCTGAGCTATGGCAATTTCCTGATGAAAGACCACCCAGAGTGCCCCCCTCCACACACACACACAAAAGTGTCTCCCAAGAAGAAATCGATGACCTTCTGTGGGAGGTGGCGATATGCCACAATCGACTGCACAGCCCACTAAATAAGCAGCCCCTGGCAGATGATCTTAAATGATGGTGGGAGGAGATAACACACGGTCACAGTGTTTCGCTGGTCACTTGAGAGTGTAAGGAATTCAAAGTTCAAAGATATGAGGTGAAAAGCTAAACAGTCATATGTGTCCTTCCTTTCTGTTGAACGACTGACAAAATTACATTGCCATTCATTTGAAAGACCAAAAATATCTAAATATGATATTTTATTTAAAAAATGATGTACAAATATAATGCAAAATGTCAAAAATGCAAAATATAGAGATTTTATGTTCTGTACAGCACACAGATATTGTCTAAAAACCTTCTTACCTTTCCTCTCTGATACTTTCACTCTCAGTTCTCCCCAGTAACACCAAGTATGGTCTACGTCTGATATTGACAGTGATGATGAAGTATTGAGGACCTGTAGTCTCCAGAGTTCTGAGTGGCTTATATCCACTTCCATCTCTCTCCGATATGATTGGTCGCTGAGTTAATTGTGGAGGTCACGGATGGATGGGGAATTTAACTTCTTCCTTGGAGACCACAAAAACTAGATCACTCAGAAGGAGACGGCATCATTAAAAGTAAACTATTGCTATAATGATTGTGATCTTTTCTTTGTTCTTTGTAGACGATCATACCGTGATCAAAATTTAAATGAATATCAACCTTAAGTCATTGAGGGTGGAAAGACGGGCTGCACACAACATGATGTTGGGTGGTATATACAGCTAAATTCCTGTCTGCTCTCTGTTTTCATGAGGAAAGGTTTATTTTTTTATTTTTTAGGTATTCCTAAATCTTTTTCAGGTCTATTAGAGCACTCTGGGCGAACAAATACATATCACAATTGGCTTGTGGATAAACAACAATAAGTTATCAGTTATCCCCACACCGAAGACAAACTTCTTAAAACATAGTTATGTACAGGGCTTCTGTGGAATGGTTACAAAACACTATTAGAGTGCTTACACTTTTAAGGGACAAATGCAGATTATAGTTTTAAAAAATTAAAATGATTAGCTGTTATAATTACAATAAAAAAAATGTATTAGCCATAACGTTTTCTGTGTTTCTTGTTTTGTGTGTTCAAAGTTTTAAGTGGATTGGTTACAGTTGGAAAAAGACTGCCATGTACTTCCAAGCACCAATCAAAAATCAGGAGCACTTGAATCAAACTGATGACAGGTGTCACGATTATTTAGTGTAGCCCACTCACTCAATTCTAAAGCTTAACTATAAATGTCCATATCATTACCGTTTTCAATGTCCGTACTGTTAGAAAAATCTAACGACGCATGCGTTGGATTTCTGAGGAGGAAGAAGAGGCTCGGGTCCAACTGAAAATGAAGCAAAAGATTTAATAAAACAGAATAAGGACAATGACTTGACAAAAAGCAAATGTTACACTGCAGCTGACAGTGGACTGAAACATGCATCTCCCTTCTGGAGTCACATCAATCAGACTTGAATCTTTCTCAGTATTCCAAATTTATCTCAAAGAAGTTGAGGGTAGTTCTTCAAATGACATCCTATTGGTCAGATGTTTCTCACAATAAGGTCCCACTTCTGAATTGTCAGGTTACTCCAGGTCAAGATGAAAGGTTTGTAACATACGGAGCCGATAATCGGCTGATGGACAGTCTGGTGAGGTCAGTGACTCGAGTCTGTTCGGTGTGTCCCGTGCCGTCGTACGGCCCGAGGGGCCGTCGTCCGTCCGAGGGGCCGTCGTCCTTCATTTTGGCCGATTTTACATGCATAATCGGCAGGGTGGGCACTGCCGGCAGTCTGACTCAAATGACCCATCTGATTGGTAGAGTGCTAACCGGAAACGGGGAGCGGAATGAGCGTGGCTAGCGTGAGTCTCTCAAAATCTGACGAAAATCTTTTAAACTGACCTTTGTTGATCTGAAATGAAGACAGATTCAGCAACTGCATGGCCTATTTCTCGCTTAAAATGTTTTCAGAAACACGTTTCGGTGAACTATTTTAGTACAATATGAAGTCGTATTCTGAACAAGCCGCCATGACAGTCTGTCTTTGAATTTCCGGAGAAACAAAACTCATTTGACGCGTTCGTCTAATCAGCTGCCGGTGTACATTTTTGGGGCGACAATACGGATTAGCAACCGCCTGCTGTTATGGACACGTACTCCGTCTCGTCGCTTTAGTGTGTTCCGAGGCACTTTTTTGACCAACTCGGGGAGACTGATCAGTCCAACCGCCTTTTCTGCCGAAGATCAGCCGTCTGGTCAGTGTGTCTGCAGCTTTACAGAGATAAACATTTCTATTGTCCTAACCTAGTCTCAACACAGCAGGGGCGGCTCCCAAAAGGCTGAGACAGAAGTAATCTGTCCTGTGAGGACAATGAGTCTCCTCCAGTATGCAAATTGACAGTCATGACCTTATCAACACCACACATTGCAAGCTGCAAGCTGCAAGCTTGCAAGTGAATAACTCTGTGAATACCTCAAAACATACAGTATAAGTACAGTAGTATCAAATATTTAAAAAAAAATTACTTTTTAAAACCCAACAATACTCACTCAGAAACTTGGTGGCAAAGTGGGTTTCAGCAGGCACATGGTCTCTTCTCCCAGCTCATGAGGGTGATAGTTAACTAACTAGCTTATTAGCATCTGTGCACACGTGGCTATGGCGTTAGCTCCACTTCAGTAGCATTACCGTTACCAATTGAAACAGCTCCAAACTTAGTTTACTCTCCCGTTTTAGCAGGGTTACACACTGACATAAATCCCTCCGGTCTTAACTTATGTGAACAGTAATTTAACAGATACACTGAACCTAAATCCAACTATTAGCGTTTCTCTCCCTGTTGCCCACATAGACAGTATATAAGAATGGACCAACAGATCCCGTTGCTCTGGACGGAGACCAGTGAAGGCTATTAGAAGCACTTTTCCAGTGAGCGCTGAGCGTTACTGCGCAGCCTCCAACTCAGGCCCTGTTTACACGTACATGGTTATTTTGAAAAACTGAGACATTTCCCTTTGTTTGTGCCCTTTGTTTACACGCAAACAGAGAATTCGCCTCTGAAAACGAGTCTTTCTAAACTTAGACTGTTTTAGGCAGCCGAGAGAGAGAAAGAGGAAGTGATTTGTTGCTGTTGTTGCTATTTTTGGGATTCTGATTGGCTAACGTGGGCTGGAGCTTCTCGTTACACTGCCACCTACAGGTTTGGCATGCTCTTGACGGCATATATACACGGGTACATGTAAACGAACACTTTTCTGAAAACTGACAGCTGTGCACGATGTTATTTTTGAAAAGGGAGAGGTTGAAATGTCCGTTTATGAAAATAACCGGCCACGTGTAAACGTAATATGAGAGCGACGAAGTAAATGTGACGTGAGCAACCGGTCTGAAAGTTGTAAGTCTTCTGGTAGCTGTACCAAGAGAAATCTCAATCATTCCCAATCTTGCAGAGACGGAGAGTGTAGGTATATGTAAGGAGATAACATGGGCACAGGCTAATAATTGCTAACTAAAATGCTAGTTAACATTAGTAATTAAACCTAAACAGCTCATGTAAGTCGAAACTGCCTGCGAGCTTCTCCTGTACTATACGGTAATTCCTCTACTATGTGACACAATCGTTAGCCTATTTTTACAAAAACGCCTGCTACGGAGCCATAACGTGAGGTACAAGGTAATGGAGCCTTTTATACATTGTTGTGTTTCTTTAGAAATAAACAATGGACAAATAGAGTCTTTAAATGCTTCAGATGTAAAGTAATTCGCTGTCAAAGTGAAGTCAAAATGAATGGCAGTCAATGGAATGCTAACGGCAGGTGATCGTTTTGCAGCATCAAAATGCTGTACCTGATGATCTTATACCATACACTCCCTGTTGAGAATGTACAATAGACAACATGTTACTATACTATCTACTAAAAAAAGAGATACAATTTACAAGTATCATGAACACTAACATATCATTTTAAATTAGTTAAAATCAATTCAAATCTATAAATGCAACTGTAAAGGCACTCCACCTGACAAGATACTTTTAAAATACTATTGGTTAACTGTTCATTCCATGTCATTGGCTTTCTTCTATTTGATCATACCCAGACTGACTGGGTTTAATTCAGCGTTTTCCTGCATATCTGCCTCTATATTGATGCCAGGGAGAGCAGCAAGATGAAGAGTTCCTTCAGAAACACAAGCACAAAACTGTTCCTGAGCTAGTCAGGTTCATGATTGAAAACAAGTGGGCGAAACTGGGAAATAACAACTACAAATACCGATGCTTTAGAGAGCTGGGATCAGACTGGAGCCATGTACATCAATAGGAGCTGCTCTACCTTTACCTCATTGTATGCAGTGAAAAGGAAAGTGAAAATGTTTTGCACTGCTTTGAGACTATAAATGTAAGTCATTCTGAAGGTGAAATTTAAAGGTTACAGCACCTGACATTTGTCCAAGTGGTAATTTTTAATTCGAAGCACATCAGATATTTATTGAGGGCTGTAAGGCTTAATATGAAGTTCTGACCTCCGTTCTTTTATGGACATTGAAATGAATAGTTGTAGATCCATTTAGCACTTCACAACCACAAGACCATTTTGTGCATTATTCATGGTTGTCCAGTAGAAAAAAGAAAAGAAAAGCTTGGTCTTAAAATAGCAAAGACACTTGCGTCGGGCTTTGCGCTGCGCTGCGCCAGGTGCATGATAGGGCCCTAAGTGTTTGTCTTCTTTGACAGTGGTGTTTGTGCAAACATCTTGTGGTTTACCCTAAAGCCACATTCAGACCAACTTTGGCCCTGTTTGTAAAAATATAGCCATGTCATCATTGCCAGCGTCACAGCAGGGGTGACATCCAGCAAGGTGTTGCTTTTGCATTCCTGGTGGATTACAACGCCTTATTTTTACTGCTTACCTTGCGATCATTGTGACCAAAGACCTTTGCATTCTTTTAATGCATGGCTATGTGTGTCAGTCAGAAAGCCCACGAATGTAAGAAATAGTTTTAGTGCACTGTCCTTGGTCAAGCTCAATTTAATCTGGATTTGGGTAGACACAAGGGATTGAAGGTAGTTCTACCACCTATTCCTACTGTAAGATTCAAATTTATAGTTCAACATTCAGTACTATTCTGTGTATATTTTACATTGTTTTATTCACTGTGGTGGAGAGCTTGAGTCGCTGTTTGTAGTGGAATTGGCTTTGCTAGATGTGTGTTTCTGAAAAGCAAAAGGATAACTGAGCATTTTTTTTAAACTCACCTCATCTTTACTCTCAACAATCTCCAACAGCATCAGAAACTTCTTAGATAAAACACAAGCAGCCCATGTTGACCAATCAGAGTTTGTGAGGTCACCATGTGGTATACGCTAGCTATGGAGCCTAAGCACGTAGCTGCTGTATTCACTGCAGAAGTAAAAATGAAGCTTAAGTTACCAAAAAACACATCTAGGTTATTGTCTGAATTAGTATGGAACACATTGCTTTGCAGATGTGATACTTCCATCCATTTTGTCACTGCAGTTCCTCCAGGAAACACTCCTCGGTTGCTTCATATGTATTGAAAGTTCTTGCCATGCCACCAGGCCTTATTCAGATCAAAAAATCCAACCACAGTTGTTTCTTTCACTCTTGTTACACCTCACTCTGGAACATCCTCCCACAAAGTCTAAGAGAAGCGAAATCAACACATATCTTTTAAAGGCCTGTTTGGTTACTTTAGCTTTTACTTGATTTTTATAACTTTTACTTAGTCCCCTGAGGAATAAAAAAGCCAGAAAGAATAATAAGTCCTTGTTTGTTGCATGGCTGCCCACAGTCGGTGCTCACACTGGCTATTTGTAGCACTGGGAGCTCATCTGGTCATGCTTTTTTTTAGGAGACATTGTTGGTAGTGTGTGAACGATTAACTGGTGCAACGCTAGCAGTACTTTGGCATGACTGTACTAGATTCTTATGTGAAGTATTCAGTTGTTCACCTGTCACAGTGAAAACAGGTTCTGCCAGATCTTCGTCCTGTGCTGGCAGTGAAATCACAGTGTGGAGATCTGTGGACCTAACAAATACAATGCACATAAGTATTAAGTTAGATAAAAAACAGCTGGTGGGTATACACAACTGTTAACATGTGTGCTGCAGCAGTGACACTGGATAGTTAGATGTTGTAGCGCCGTCCTTTGAATTGGTGTTCAACCTTGTTTTGCAGCTCTCTTGGTCGGACTTGTGCATTCCTTTCCAGAGGCAGGTCGGTCTCAGTGCCAGGGTAAGCTGGAGTAACAGATGGTTGCTGGAGCAAGTCTGGCCTTTCCCCTGGTCTCTCTCCCTCTCTCTCCTCACAATAACCCCACTGCTGTTCTCATGGTAACACTATCTGTCAAGTCTGAAGGATTGGATTTTTACGGGACACATGAGCTCAGCACTGTACCAGCAGTGGACACTCTGCTCCCACTGTCTCTGTCCTTCCCTCCTGCACCTTTATCTTTCTTTCTGTCTCTATTGAATGTTTCATTTCTACCTCCCCCGCTGGCCCAGGATCTCTTTGTCTCCTTTATCTGTCTCCACCTCTCCTCGGCTCATCTATCATCGCTGCTTGTTGAGTCAACGGTCGCTTCTCTTCCTCCTTCTGGTTTTTGTTTCATCATCCAGAAATCCCAACCATGACTGAGCTTTATCAGTTAGCGTGTATAAATCTAACTCCAATCTAATCTTTTGCATCTGCTGCGCTATTGTTCCACTTTTCTTTGTTTCACTCTATCTTTAAACAGCTTGCCCCTACTGTATCATGTTCTCCAGACTGTGCTGATAGTCCTATCACAAGACTGATGGTTTCATCTTTAGAGACGATCTCTCACCTTAAAAGAATGCCACGCATTTTGGTGGCGTAAGGTTCTTGCGTTGTGGCTTGGTTGCCTGTTGGTGCTTTTTTTGGGAAGGCAATCAGCAACACATACATGCACAGACCCATACAAACACACATAGTAAGGACATTAGATTTAAACAGGCACAACATCGTGTAGGAAAGCTACAGAGCCAGCTGCTCTTTGGACTAACTTAGATTTCTGAAACAGTGGCCATCTGTGGCACGCCGATTGAGGGGGTGACCACTCTGAATTCAAAACATCTACAAATCAAATGCAAGACCACACACACACACACACACACACACACACACACACACACACACACACAGAGACACATTCAGCTAACCCCTGCTCCATCAAAGAAGAAATTCAAATCAAAAGACTTAAGAAATGGAAGCTGGCTTTCTGTGTGTCTTGCCATCTTTCCATCCAAAAGGTGAGCTTGCCTTGCTCTCTCTACCTCCACTTTCCCTCTTTCTTCCTCTGACGGCATTGTAAATGGAATGAGTCTGGTTGCATTGCTGTATTATGGTGGGATAAAGTATCAGTGCTGGTAATCTTCCGTGGATTAATGGCTTCTTCTTTATCTGCTGCGGCTGCTCCGCTCAGATGTCTGGCCGGGCCAGGAGCCTCCTGCTGGAATACTAATGACAGACAGACAGACAGACAGCTCCTGCTCTCCCTGTCCCCAGCCCAGCCCACGGGAGGTGTGTGTGTGTGTGTGTGTGTGTGTGTGTGTGTGTGTGTGTGTGTGTGCGTGTGTATTTGTGTGTTTGAGTGAAAGAAAGGGAGCACATATGTGTGAAGTGCATGTGCAGTGTAGATAGAGAGGGCACACAGCAGAGACAGAGGAGACTGCACGTGTTAAGCGCGTGTGCGTGTGCGTGTGTGTGTGTGTGTGTGTGTGTGTGTGTGTGTGTTGCCCCCAAGACCCTGTCGCCTCCTTTGTGAGGTAGTTGCTGTCCTTCTTGTCCTGGCTGACACCTGCTTTGCATACAGGAGGGGCCAAGCGGAGAGGAGGGGAGGGGCAATGATGGTGAAATGAGGGTCCCCCAGGATGTGAGAGAGAGAGGGACACAGAGGGGACCAAGGAAGGGAGGGAGGGAGGGAGGGAGGAGGAGATACAGCAGATTAGTAGAAGAAAATAAAGAAGGCTGATGGAGCGAGAGAAGGAACCTGAGAGAAAATTGAGAGAGTAACAATGGAAAATATGAACAGATCCCAGCGCTCATGTGAGCCACTGACAGAAACCTATTCTGTAGTAAATAACCTGCTGTAGGGTGTAGTCATTGTGGCGTGGTAGCTCTACTTCCATTCCCTTAGCAAGGTCACATTTATCCCAAACAGACCCAGGGCTAAGAATATAGGTCCTTTTATGAAAAGGAAAAGGACCAACGCTGAACGCCATCTGCTTCCTCAGTCGAAGAAGAAAAGAAGAGGAGGAGGAAAGGAAGAGGAGGGGGAGTGACAGAAGCACACCATGTACCAACTACTGGCCATGCTTGCGAACAGAAATACAGAGGAGAACAAAAGAAGACTGTATGCCCTGAGCTTACCTCATTTCCAAGGTGGAACAGGAACCAATATAAGAGCAGAAGCACCAGCAGAGCATCCAACCAGAGTTAAGTGAAATGCCAACATCTGAGGAAACTTCACATCAAACTGTTCTCGAGAAATGTGGCCATATTACCATAACTTCATGAAGCCAAGAAAATAGACTCTTACAATTGTTTTCTCTGAGCAGATTGTAGTTGGAAATTGGAACAGCAACATATGTGTGGTCATTTTCATTAGTGTGCTGTTATTGCTCAGTCCTGTCATACACAAATGTACAAGTTTTTCAGGCACACCTGTTCAGTCTAAAGCAATCCAAGACAATGGCCCTGCCTTAATCAAATCTTTGTGAAGCTTCTAACTGTCAGGTTCGGTTGTCACTGACTCAGAGAGGTGTTTATTTATCAGTGGCAGTACACTGAAGAAAACTACCAAGAGCTGTTTTATACTTCTTTATCATGTTAATATAAAGTGATATGCAAAAGTTGGCTCATTTAAGTGCAAAGTAAGTGACAAATCAACATAAGCTAACCCTTTCATTCTCCAGTGTTTCTTTTCTCACTCTCTAACACACACACACACACACACACACACACACACACACACACACACACACACACACACATACAAGTGGAGCAGTCTCTTCAGAGAGCTCTAACTGAACGCATAACCAAACGGCCATTGCCTGTCGTGTTGACATTCTCCTCACAACTGTTCTTTGCAAGTCAGATCTTGAATGGTGACACGACAGGCAATGGCCGTTTGGTTATGCGTTCAGTTAGAGCTCTCTGAAGAGACTGCTCTGTTTGTATGTGTGTGTGTGTGTGTGTGTGTGTGTGTGTGTTTGTGTAAGAGAGAAAGAGATGTCATGCATACAACACCACAACCTTGTCATGATGCCTTGATGCAACTCCCCATCACCCCCCCCATACACACATTTTTCTTACTTTCCTCCATTTCGTATTTCCTCCTCTCTTTCTTTCTTGCCCTCTATCTGCCTTTCTTCCTTCTGCCTAACTTCCCTTTCCTGTGTGGTCCCAAGCAGCTCTCGCCTTACTTTCGTCTTACTTGAAGAGATAATGAGTTTGATTGCATCACCCCCAGAGTCATTTGACAAAATTTTGGATTACAAAACACGCTTTGATCATTACAAAAAAAAAATCCCAAAAGGAAGAAGTTGTCAGTGAAAATAGTTATTGCTGTTACTGTATGAAACTTTTTATTCCATGTCTTTCCCCACTCTTTTAAAGTGAAATAGCATCCATGTCAGACATCAGCTCAGAGGGTGCACACAGCCCCAACAGAGATCACGTCAGTGTGTGGTGAGAAGCCAAACAACGTCCAGAGACATCACGTTTAGACACCACTGAGTTGGAGCAGGTGCACAGCCACAAGCCAGTAGATTGCAGCTGGTTTAACACATTCATACTTATTTTAATGGAGTGATGGGAGGTCTGCAAAATGTCAATGAGATCACGGAGACTGACTGGAACCAAGCAAAACAAATCACTAAAATAAAAAATAAAAAACTATAAATCTGGACAAACATTGGCTGACCATGAACAAAGATGCAATGCCATGTGTGTTGGTCATGTTTGTTTCTTTGGAGAAAGAGAGGAAAACAAAGGGCCTTAGGCTCACTGGTGGTTGGAGGGATTTGGTGAGAGAGCGCATGTTGGCGCATGTGTGTTTGTAGGTGTGCATGAGTGTGCCCCAGAGCTCTTTGTGCCTTTTTGATAGACTCAGCCTTTGTTGCCACTCTACGTGTCACATGCACATGCAGCGACACAGAGAAACTAAAGCACACACTCATATCTACATACATGTTGACTGGTTTTGCAATACTGAAGAGGACTGTAGGAAGAGCACACAGAAGAGTCCCTGAAACCCTATACAGCTTTTTTTTATTATTATTCTCATTTGACCTTTAAAACATCTAGGAGGTAATTTGGATGTTTTAAAAGTCATTTTGGATTATGGTCCATCCAAAATGCCCTTACAACCTAAAATGTCCTCACAAGAATAGTAAACTGTCTATAGTCAATCCTCACAAGCACAGCTAAACCAGACCACACACACTCAAACACGTGCAGGCAGCTACCATTGGCTCTGCAAAGAGGGTCCCCTCCTGTCCCCATCCCTTCTTGCCTGCAGCTGCTGGCCAGCCTGTCAGTTCCCAGGCATCAAGCCATCTGAGATGATGCCTCCTCACGCCACCAAGTGGTTATCACCTGTCCTGCACCACTCAGCAACAGGGGCTCTATCCTCCAGGCAGCAGTGGAAGTTAAGATACTGCCAAAAGTGTTTATAGCTTCATTGATGGAGTTTTAACTCAATGTGTGTGTTTGAGGTAAGAATAAAGATTCAAACTATGTGATAAAGCCACATAATGGAAATAAATATAAACTGTAATATAAGTCAAGTTAGTTGCACCATGGAAGCTTTATTACCCTGTGTGACATTTTTTGTAAGTCCACTTTAAAAGTCATGAATGTTACCTACCAAAAAGTGGTACTAATTAGTAATATTTTGCCCCAAAATCCTGGGGGTAAATATATTCTAATAGGAGAACACGAGTCAGTGAATGAACAATTTAAAGGATAAGTCTGGCATGGATCAACAAATTCCATGAAAAGACAAACCAACCATGCAGTAGTCTGTCTCGCAATACTTTCTGACTTTCCCCAAGCTCATTCTAAAGATGTAAATCTTTAAAAACAGGTCACATACATATAGTTCAAGGAAAAATAAAAAAAAGGATAAGTAATTTCCTGAAATGGCTGGGCACTGTAGTATTTCTTTGCAAAAATTACTCAAACACAAGTAAATAGTGTATTTATTGGGGGACTATTTCAAATGCAGATGCACTAGAGAGCATTTATGGCAACAGTACAGTTTATATGGGGTTGCATGAAAGTTAACTAGAGCATGCATGTGTTAATTATGATGAAAGATCTTGTTAGTGGCATACACCCATTGTTAGTTTTGCTCTTTTCATGGGATTTGTTAATATTAAAAAAAATAAAGAATATATCTAGATTTAACCTTTGGGTCAAATGATGAGAGACAAAATAAAAAGCAACAACAAAACAGGTCACAGACACAAGCTGTCAGTGTCAGATGCATGTACCCTGGTGGCCTCCCAGTATTTAGTCTAGTCTTGTGTGTGTGTGTGTATCTGGTTTGGGTTTGTTTGTAGGTATTATGCCATGGTCTTGGTATGTCCCTGACCTCTGCTTAGACTGTGGGTTCAAAGTCATGTGTGGGCATACTGTATCCTTGCGTGTGTGTGTGTGTGTGTGTGTTTGTAGGGGGGTGCTGCTCAGTTCAGTGAGTAACTGTGGTGGGGGTCACACAGGTCTGGACCTCATTAAGAGAATTATCTGGGAACTTTCAGGCTCTGAGCTGTCGTCATGTCACCTGCCTTTTAGTCATGGGAGTAAGGAGGCTTATTAACGTGTCTTTCATTTTCCAGGTCACACAGTTCACCATTAGACTCAGGAAGATCAACACACACGCTAACACAAAGCAGTTTTGCAGCAAACACTTTGAGATACAAGCCTATACCTGACACGCACACATCTGACATCTGTGGACTGTGGCGTATGAAAAGCAGGTACATCATCTCAGCCAGTATTTCTTTTGATCGTCTTTGAACGTCTTCTCTTTTCTCTTGAACGCCCAGCCCCCCCTCCTCTGTTCTTAATTTGTATTCACAGGGGGGTTCTCCGCCGTCTGAGGTTACATAGATGAGAATTGGGGGGGATTTGGGGGATCTCTCTCCAGCAGTTTTTAAGTGGCTGAGGTATCAATCAGGTGCTGATGTTACACTGATGCAATGTTTTAGCCTTTAGAGGAGGTTACTTCTGGACGCTGTGCTGCTTTATATCAATTTACCAGCAGCTAATCTAGATATCAGTTAACACCTGACAATTGATACTGTTAACATATGTGCAAAGACAGCTACCTGATGTTTGGTCCTGTATTAATTAGGAGCTTTCTATCAGGGACATTTTAAAATTTGACTAAGGATTTGTTTGGCGCTTTAAAGTGAGGTAATATTGAGTTGGGTCCGTAGTCCCTTAATTGTACAAATCTGTCTGATAAAGCGGAGGCAAGAAATCACAAAAACACATTTTATAGTGCATTTAAACCAGTTTACTCTCATGCTTGCAAGTGTAATTCAAAGCATTTACCAGAAGAAACTGCATATAATAAAAAGTTGTCATCCATTTTAAAATACATTCAAGAGTGCAATTATTTATTATGAAGACAGGAATATAGAATATATAGAATATAATCTCTCTTTAAAAAAATGTTTCTAATCATTTCATAGTATGAAAAACACCATTTACATAAAGCAGAAAACATTCAAAGATCAGCAGGTGCACAACTGTTCCCAAAACCCAGAGATTCAATTATTAATTATTATAAATATATATTAAAAATCAAGCTACACATTTTACTGCAAGTGTGCAATCTGCTCGAGGATAGTATGAATTTCACATCCAGCATAAATATTACAGTACTTTAAGGACGGGGTGATTATCCAACAATAAAAAAATTTTTCTCAGGAATTATTAGAAAATATGTTTTAGATGGAACAAAAACATGTCTTGATAAAAAGAAAAACAGCACATAAATAAGTCCTGAAGTGACCAATCTGAATCAGAAATGACTCCACAACCCTGTTTAGAGGTGAAAAGGCGCTATGGGGCAGAGGCTGACTATTTGCTCTTCTTGCAGTTTGTTGTCTCTGCGTTCTCTGACTCCTCTTTGGCTTTGAGCAATCCACTTTGTCCGTTGACAGGAGAAACCAGGGTGTTCGTCCCCACTACTCTATTTCCACCAGTTGTGGCAGTTGAGGTCGTCCCGTTGGTTGCGCCGTTATTGATGCACGCTTTCTTTTCCTCGCTGGTGAGGGCAGCATAAGGGGAGTGGCCAGTGAAAAGGGTCTTATAGATGGCCGACTCAATGCCAGCGAATGGTGAGGCGGAGGAGCCTGTCAGCATCATCTTTGACTAAATGTGTCAAGATAGAAACAAAATGTCTTATTAGGTTTAGAACAGAATATGTGACATCTAACCACTTCCAAAAAGTGGAAGTGTCTCAAATTCCTGTACTATAGCAGCTGTCTCTAAAGCAGCTATAATCAGTATATTTAAAATCACTTGTGGTGTCTTGTTTTGTCTTATCATTTGTGTGGACCCCAGGAAGAATAGTTGTTACTTTGGTAAAAACCAATGGGGATCCTAAATAAATAAATACAAATAAATAAACCTACAGAGAAGTATCAGCTGACTCTGCAGTTGTATGTAATTTGTCATTTTTCATGGATAGCTAAAGTGATGTTGGCCTAGTTTACATATAAACACACTAAGTACGCGGATAACACATTAGTATTTACTTCTCATTAGGAGATGAGTGTATATCCGCATCATCAGGAACACAAAATAATAAATAGCAGATTTGGACGCAACTCTTTGAATCTGATGAAATGGCTCAGCGTTAATTTGACAGACCAGAGACGGAGGGAGCTAACAGAATGAGAGTTGAAAGAAGACATGGTAAATTTATCTGTGTCTCAGTCAAGAGCACAAGTTTCCCAGAGAAGAGAGGATGATGCAAGCTGATGAAAATGATCCAAAGCCCAAGCCCTACGGGTAATACTGAGTTAATGTGAGTCATCGCAGCTAAAACTTCAAAAAAGCAGAGGGAGAAAGGTCACTTAGAAGACAAGACACCACAGATTTGGAGGGAGCTACAGCACCAAAACATGTTTTAAACCTGAGTTAAGATCAAATAATAAACTAAGAAATGTATTAAATAGTTGCTTTATCATAGTTTGTTAAATGGACCAAAACACACCGTCCTGGTGCAGAATCAGAATCAGAAAAGGGTTGTAAGTTACAAGCCTTGGTGGTTGGTGCATACATACACAAATTTGTATCTTATATCGTATTTGGTTTGTATCTGAATGACTACCATCATGGGTGTTTATTCTCAAGGTCAGTATCAGGTATGAGCTACACCAAATTCACCACACTGACCTTGTTGACGACAGTGAATATGGTGTAGATGAGCATCAGGTGGTGCTTCTGGAGAGGCAGATAGTGGGTCTGCTGCAGAGCAAACAGCACCGCCCCTATCAGGGTGATCTTGGTGGGGCTAAACAGACATGCAATAAAAGGTTATGTTATGTTAATTAGAGTTGGTTGTGATATAATAGATGACACAAATAAATCACGCTAGCTGTTTGGGTTGGAATAGTTCGACATTTTGGAAGATGCACCTATTCACTTTCTTGCAGAGAGACAGATGAGAATATTGATACCTGTCCTGTCTGTAAGGTAAATATAAAAGGTACAACCAGAGCCGGTCAGCCTATTTTAGCTTAACATAACGACTGGAAGATGGGAAAAATAGCTTTCTTGGTTCTATCCAAGGGTAACACAATCTGCTTACTAGCAACTCTAAAGCTCAATAATCAATAGGTTATTGTCTTGTTTGTTAAATATTTACAAAAAACAAAGTGTAAAAATGACAAGTTGTAGTTTTGCATGAGGGGATGTGCCAGACTATTTTTTGTCGGGCAATCAGCGGAGATTCCAGGGAGTAACTGAGCCAGGCCAAGAAAAGGTCCAGCACATAACCAACTGTAACACCACAACATGTACAGCAGTCGTAATGTTCAAATTTCACAATACACTCACAGTGTATTGAAAATGTAATTTTATAAGCACAAAAATCACAAATATAATATTGATAGAGTCCTGTAGACTTACTAAGACATTTTGAGGAGCTCATTAGTCTCTGGTTTCCATACGCCTCGAACAAGCTGCTCAAAATTACTTATCAGACCACCTCCAGCACCTAGTAGGAAAGACACATGTGTTTGATACAGATTGATATTATTCTCACACACACACACATACATACATATATATATACAGTGGGGGAAATAAGTATTTGACCCCTTGCTGATTTTGCAGGTTTGCCCACTTACAAAGAATGCAAAAATCTACAATTTTAATCATATGTATATTCTAACAGTGAAAGACAGAATCCCAAAGAAAATTCCAGAAAATCACATCATATGAATTTATTAAAATTGATAACCATCTGATGAGGAAAAACAAGTATTTGACCCCCTGGACAAACAGCAAGCATTCTGGCTCCTACAAGCCAGTTAGTCTTTCTTTAAGACACAGCCCCAATCTGAACCAATTATCTACATCAAATATAC